>NT_033777.3:304989-604989 GCF_000001215.4 Drosophila melanogaster | reverse complement strand
GCGGACGAGACGAAACACGCGATGGACTTCTTCGTGAAGGAGCACATGAGACGGGTACTTGAAACGGACTTGGAACGAATAGAGACTCTTCTGGACACACTAAAGGTACGTCACCGACATGCCCGTAGTTTTAATTTCATAGGGACTGCTTTGAAAGCAATAGCGGGGACACCTGACTCTGACGACTGGGACCAGGTGAGGTTTAGACAGGGACAGCTAACTGACTCGGTAAACGGATAGATAGAAATTAATGACAAAATACAATTGCAATTAAACACACTGACCTCATCCATCAATTCTTTTTTAAAACCGGACAACTTAGACACAGAACATTTGTACGAGACGATTTTGGCAAAAACCGTGTTGTAATTCAAGAACTTGAAAATTTAATACCCTTAAATTTCCAAATTAAACGTAATAAGTCCAATAATCTTGACTGACGTCGACGTAAAGGAGATTGAAAGTAAACATCCCACAAACGTTAGCGTGTCAGATATTTTAGAGGTAGCCAGCATAAAAACTTCAAAATCGAGACCTATTGTACTTTTCAATAAAATTTCCGAAGCCTTGGTTAACTTGTAGAAAAATAATAACATTCCCGGTACAGCATGAAAATAGAATCTTAGATTTCGAGGACGGTAGTACGGTTGCGGATTGCAGGATGGAAACCTTCGCCGTCAAGGACTGCAATGTATCAGCGGGTACCACCTTCTGCGCCAGCGCCAACCTGAGCACAACAACTCTTCTCTGGCATGGTCGCCCATTGCAACACCCAGCCTGGACACTTGGACCCAGTCACCATGATCGACGAAGGAATGCTCGTCACCAACGATGTAACGATAAATATCACCGACGAAAAGGGAATAAGCCATAATATCAGGAACTTACCTGGTATCATATACCGAAAAAATTAAAATAAATGGCACCCATTACGTCAACAATATCCGAACATCAAAGAAGAAAGCCTCAGTTTCAGCTATGGCCCAAGTAAACGTTCTGAGACATCTAGAGCGTCTTAGTCTGTCATCAATTCACGGAATGAGCGTTAAAAATCTGCAACACATCCACCTTCAATCCCGACTGCCATCAGGCAACACCTGGATCTTTTGCTCTGTCTCCTCCACAGCCTCAATAACCCTGGTCATCATCTTTCTTATCTACCGTTTGAAAGCCAAACGTCAACAACCATCTAAGACCATTGAATCCGGGGACGAATTCATCTTAAGACAAGAAGGAGTTAACACGAGCAAATCAGAGGGGTGCACCGAAATGCCATCCAAGACCGGATGGGCCAAAGACGACATCGACGACGCTGAATCAGCCCAGTAACGCATTTCGCTTTAGCGAAAGCGATGTGCAGGGGTCAGCGTGATGCGAGGCGGGCATTTTCGCGCTGGGTGACCGTCTTAGGCATGTAACTCCAGACGGCACGAGGCACCGAAGACTTTGCGGCCTTAATAAATTCAATTTGTAGTTAGTTCGTAACAGACCAGAATTCAGAGCAGTTGGCTCTAATAAAAGAACCCTTTCATAATAAAAACGTATTTAGTTTAATTTATATATAGAGTGAAATATCAATAATGTCAGGTTGATCTTCATGTTTATTCTTTTCTTTTATTAATGTGTTACAATAGTTATATGTCTTCAGTATACATCCGCCTTCATCGTTCACGCAGCGAGCACACGTCCGCACTCCCTGGCATCTCGCAAGCAACTCCCCCTCTCTCATGCTCTTCCTCTTGACACCCGGCCTCTCCTGACATTCCTGCGTCGTCGGTATATTCATATATCGGCTCATCTATATCCAGGTTTGGAATTAAGGCACACATTGGCCTCATATGGTCGCTTGACATCACGTTACAATAGCGTCGCTGAGTAACAGTGTGGTCTGGCAGATCTTGAGGACCTTTGTTACTATATAAGGTCCTTTATAAGCAGCATCCAATTTATGTGACTCTCCTGTAGCCGATGGTACGAAGGTAATGACGACTAAATCGTTAACTTCGTATTTTGTTGGTTGTGCGTGTTTTGCGACGAACCTAATTTTCCATTTCTTCTGCTCGTTTGTAATATTTGCTGCTGCTTGCTGTCTTTTCATTTCAATATCCGATTCTGAAATGGAATCGTCTGATAGTGCCTGTATTAGACGGTTGTTCGTCACGTCTCTTGGGTTAAAGTTGAAGACTAAATCGTTTGAAGAAAATTTAGTGGTGGCATTTATGTGTGAATTAATGCCCCACTGTATCTTGAATAACTGCTGGTCCCATTCTTTAGTCTTTTCTGTGCTGGTCTTTAGAGCATTTATACGTGCAGTGACCCTTCAGGTTTGCCTCCTTTTACTTTGTTAATGCAGCACTCTGGGCAGGAAGATATGTACGACTTCACATATCTCCTCATGCGTGGGAACCAAAAGTTCCGTTGAATCCGTTGAATTGTCTTATCCTTGCCGTAATGTCCTATGTCATCGTGGTTTGCTTTTGTTATACGCCAGCGGATTGCTTGGGGTACAACTAATTTGTTGCCGTTGGCCGTTTTGCGTAGAAGTCTGCTCGCTTCAACAACGTAGTCTGCTTTTACTTGGCTCCATTGTGAACTCTTCTCCTTAGTCCTAAATACTTCAAATATCTGCGCCAGTATTGGGTCTTGCCTTTGCATTGCATACACCCAATCTTCGTCGGTAGGCACAATCGCTAATACATTGTCTGCTACTGTGTGCGAAGTTTCTCCGTGTGGCAGCACGGGTTGTCTGCTCATGCCATCCACGTGTGGCATGTCCGCTCCTGGTCGATGTTTGCATGTGAAATTAAACTCTTATAGTTTGAGCCACCATCTTGCTATTGGTGGTTGTAGCTCTGTTGATTCCTTCAGCGTCGCCACCGCGTTGCAATCTGTCACCACCAGAAATGGAGATCCTAGTAAATATATCCGGAATCTAACCAGTGTCTCCGTAATTGCCAATATTTCTAGAGCATAGCTTGAGTATCTGCTTTCTGCGTCGCTGCATAGCCGGCTGTAATAAAATACAGGCTTCGTTCCGTCTTCTTCTCTTTGAAACATAATTCCTGCTATTCCCAGCTTACTAGCATCAGTGTGTATTTCATGATATTTTGTGGGGTCGTATAAAGTCAACACCGGCTTCGATGTTAAAGCATCCTTTAGTCGTTGAAATGCCTGTTCCTAATCTTCTCCCCATATAAAGTCCACCTCCTTTTTCAATAATTTGCTCATTGGATACGCAATCATACTGTACTCCTTGACAAATTTTCTGAAGAATCCTGTAACTCCCAGGAATCTGCGTACTTCTGTTACGTTACATGGCCTTTGATATTCATTGATGCAGTCAGTCTTCTCATTGCCTGGCTGAATCCCGTTGCCCGTGATCACATGACCCAAAAAGGTCACCTTCGTTTTCATAAAAGCGCATTTGGATGGGCGCAGCGTTAAGCCCGCCAACTTAACAGCATCCAGGAATTCCTTTAATATAATGAGTCCTTCTTCGACCGTCTTGGATGCAATTATGACTTCGTCCACATAATTGATAATATTCCGTTGGTGTTTCAGCTCTCGTATGATCTCAGTAATGACTTCTTGGAAGACCATCGGTGCGTTCACCAGACCAAAGGGCATGACATTAAATTCGTACAGTCCATTTGGTGCCATAAATGCCGTCAAATTTTTGCTTTTCTTGTCCATCGGAACCTGGTAATAACCGGATGTCATATCCAGCGTCGTGAAGTATACATTTCCGGATAGCTTTGCCAATTGCTCCTCTACAATCGGCATCGGATATCGCTTCTTTATAGTGACTGCGTTTAGAGCCCGATAGTCCACGCATAGCCTCCGTTCTCCATTTGCCTTTGGCACCAATATTGCTGATGCTGCATGCGTTGACTTGCTCCTTTCAATTATCCCGTACTTCAGTAAGTCACCTATTATCGTAGTCATCATCTCCCTTTGGGCAAACGGCACTTGATATCGCCGCCCCAAGATGGCTTTCGTAGTGGATACCTCTATATCCATCTTCGTCGTTTTGCACCTGCCAATATTTGACAAATCTTCGGCAAAACACTCTTTATAGCTCTTTAATAGATCGCTCACCTGTTCCTGGTGGTCGGGGTCAATGTCCGTGTTAACATTAAACGCGACCTGCTCCGCTGCTGTCAACGTTGATCCTGAATCTTCGGCAACCAGCATTTCCTGATCGTGGCAGATGATATCTCTGCCCACGAGGACATCATATGGTAGGACTTCGTTTGGTACCACCTGAATTTGCGTGAAGAGTCTCAGTTTGCCATATGCAAACTTTGAAAGAATGCACTCCTTCGATTCGACCACAGATCCTCCAAAGCCTTTCAGACGTTTGACTCTCGGCTGCCGTATTGCTCCATCTGGCACTGCTGCTTCTTTCATTAGGGTGTTATCACTGCCCGTGTCGATGAATGCTTCAAACTGTTGGCCTCCAATTAGAACTGTTTTCATTATTGGCGGATACTCCTTGTGATGCGACTCATTCACTTGAGCCACCGTTGACGATGTTTTCACCTTGCAATCCTTTTCATTATGCCCAATCTTAGAGCATTTGGAACATCTTTCCTTTCGCTGTGGCACTGTGCATTTTGCTGCAAAGTGTCCGAAATTATTGCAATTATAACATTTAACTGCTTTCATCTTGCCATCAGCATCGTTGTATTGCTTTTCATTGATCGTTGACGCGTTGTATTGTTGTTGATGTATCTCTTGTGAAAATCTCAAATTTTCCAACGACTTTAGCAGCTCTGAACAAGTGCGTATGTTCATCGCTAATAATGATTTCGTGAGTTCTTTTGAATTAAGCCCGTTGATGATATACGAATTTATTGATGGTTCATCGACACTCGCACGCCGTCCAATAGCTACCATCGCATAAAAGTATTCAATTTATGACTCGCTATTGCGTCGCTTGCGACGCATCAATTCTCTGTGCATATCGGCCGTACTCACTAAACATGGAAAATCAAGAGCGAATGCCGATTTGAATTGATCCCATGATCGATATACCTGCTGTGCATCCAGCCATGTTTTTGCTACTCCACGCATCTTATGCTGCACTGCAAACAGCACAGCGTCACTTGTCCACATGTATACGCTTTGTAGTTGCTCTACCTTTGCGATGAATTGCTCCGATGTGATAGATCCCTTGATTGGATTAAAATCCGGCAGAATTCCTATCATTTCTTTGATGCTTGTAAAACCTTGACCTTGAGCTTCTAGCTGTGGCGATGAGAGCACATTTTCCGGTTGCATCTTGTTTGGCGCATGTGTGTGTCTCGATCCATCCAGCGTCTGACGTAAGCGTGTCGTTTCTTGTTCCACAGTCCCTTGTGCTTGACTTTGTTGCTGCAAGCATGCCGTTTGGACCATCGTTGCCAAGTTTGCCACCATCTCCTTAAGTTCGTTGATTTGGGCTTGCATACTTGTACTTGCGTTTTGTTCCATTATATCGTAGTCGTCTGTCTCAATTTTATCACTTTCCAGTTTCGTCATCAACTCATTGATCTTTGCCGTTTTGTTTCCTTTGCCTTGGAGATCATGAGCCCTCAAGATCACGTCCAAATCCCCAATCTTTAAATCCCTTAACTTTACTTCTGCACGTCTGCACTCGTTGCCGTTCTGATTCGCTCTCTCGCCAAGTTTGTCGCTCAGTCCGTCTACGTTGCTCTCTCTATTTTCCTTCTATACCTGTCCCCTTTGTGGCTTCGTATATATACCCTTTCTTTTTTGTTTTTTTTTTCCTTTCGATCAACCGTTTGCGATTCTTTGCCTTTTGCGATTCCTCGCCGTTTGTCGATCTTCCTTGGTTTCTCTCTTTGCTCTTGTACAACTGTTTTGCTATTCCGTGCCGTTTTGTTGTACGTCTCTAATCCAATCGTTTACTATTCCTCTTTTCCCTTTTTTTTTTTTTTTATTCGACGTTTGCTATATCTCTCTTTGCTCTTGTACAACTGTTTTGCTATTTCGTGCCGTTTTGTTGTACGCCTCTAATCCAATCGTTTACTATTTAACTCGTTTTCTTTAATTCACATTTTCCACTTAGAAATGAATTTGTATCCCACTTCTGAATTGTCAGGTTGATCTTCATGTTTATTCTTTTCTTTTATTAATGTGTTACAATAGTTATATGTCTTCAGTATACATCCGCCTTCATCGTTCACGCAGCGAGCACACGTCCGCACTCCCTGGCATCTCGCAAGCAACTCCCCCTCTCTCATGCTCTTCCTCTTGACAATAAGTTCATAAGACTTAAGCACATGCCTACGCAATAATATACATACAACATGTACACCCAAACACTATTCTACACTTACCAATTGTATTCAACGAACCCTACACTACTCTGTATGTATTCAACAGATACTAGATAAGAATATGACTGTCATATGATCCTCAAGATAAGGTTAAGTGGAATAAACCAAAACTCCAGATAAGTCACCCACTGGTAGACTAAACTTCCGTTGCCTAATTCAAACATTCCTTGCTAAAAGCTCTCTCTCTCATTTGATCAGAACCCTAAAGTCTAAAAAACCATATTAGAAAAGCTCGAAGCCGAGGCTTGAGCATCGATCAAATCCGAGTAATAATCAGAGTTCAGTTTGAGGCCTCATTATAATCGTTCGGTGAAGAATAAATATTGGAATCATTCAGGAAAATAAAATTATATTTTTTTTATATAAGTATTGCAATTATTTAATTATATATTGTATATACACTTTCTGCCTGCTTTTCAACGAGTCTAGCATACCCTTTTATTCTACGAGTAACGGGTAAAAAATAAAGAAACAAGAATAGGCAGAATTATACATATACAACCATAAAACTAATGATAATACAACCGGACAGATACCCGCTTACATTCCACTTCACGTAGGCACATCTATCAATTATTTGCAGAACAACAGGAGAGAATGCTGTAGTCGAGTTCCCCGACTATCAGATACCCGTTACTCAACTAGTGTGAATGCGTATACGAAATTTCATCATATTTTGGGATATCGATAGATATTGGGGAATAAAATGAGAAAAAGTTTAAAAATTGTTCCAAAGTGTAGGCGTGACCGGTTCGGCGGCTTTAGGGCGTTAGAGTGGGTGCGGCAAAAAGTCATTTGGCAAATCGATAGAAACTTACAGTAATAATAAATTTATGAAAAAATATCCAAAATATTTTAAATATGTGGGCTTAGAAATTTTGGGCAGTTTTAGGGCAAGGGGAAAAATATCCCGAAAATTTTCAAATACATATGTGGTCGTGGCAGTGGTTGCGCTGCGTCTATGTCTCTAGAATCTGTATGCTGAATCATAACCTTTTAGCGTTTATAGTTCCTGAGATCTCGACGTTCATACGGACAGACGGAAATGGACAGATCGACTCGGTTATGGCTCCTGATCAAGAATATATATTTTTTATACATTCGGAAACGGTGCCTTCTGCCTGTTACATACTTCTCAAAGAATCTAGTATACCCTTTTATTGTACGAGTAACGAGTATAAAATAGAGAAACAAGAATAGAAAGAATTATACACATACAACCATAAAACTAAACATTTTTTAAAAGATTTTCTGTGTAAAAGTAAAAAAAGTTAAAAAAAATAAAAATTAATCAGTAACGGAAAATGGAAAATAATGGCCCACCGCATAAGTCACTGGACTGTAAGCCGATGAAGCAATTTGCAGGCGCGGGCCCAAGACAGTTTTGTGCTGAAAAACCTGCCGAATGATGACCCTGCCTTGACTACGACGAGTGTTTCAAATACAAGGCAAGATGTCTCTTTTACACCAGGTAAAGAAAGAATCAACAAGAGAGCAGGCACAGCCCTCCACTCAAAGAAGGCAAAGAAGGCGATATCTGATCAGCCTTTAATCAACTTCACAAATCCATTCCAACCCCTAGGCAAAGATGAAGATTTTGATATGGACGTCGTTTGCTCGAGTGACGATGATGAGCCTTGCTCATCGAAAGACGCCATTATTCGTGCCTCAAGGAAATCAATACGGAACAAATAGCCGGCTAGTGTTAACCAAGCTGACCCCCGCACCCTGAAGCCAATCCATCACTCTAAGGTACCCAGAAAGATGTTTCCCCATGTGGTGAACTTCACAGCTTTTCGCAGCGAACCTTGTAGGAGATTCCTACACCATTAAGGCACAAAATTTAGGTGACGCTGTTCAATGCAACACCTCGGATACCTACAGCCAGGTGACTCGGCATTTTCTAAAGAATTGATCCTTATTTCATCTTCACCAGCTCCCCGAGAACCGACCATATAGAATCGTATTGCGTAACATACACCATAAAGTTTCATCGGAGTACATCATCGCATGCCTACAGAATGAAGGCCATAGCGTTGTACGTGTATATACTCCACGCAATAAGTCGACCTCACTCCCTCTTAATATGAGGTTTATTGATCTCAAAAAAGCGGAAAATAACAATCTTGTCGTCTGCAAGCATCGAGTGATATGGTAGAAACCACGTAAGCAACTCGAGCCTGTACAATGCCATAGATGTCAAGGCTATGGTCATACCAAAACGTATTGTTCTCGGCATTTTATTTGCAGAGAATGTGGAGAAAACCACCCCACTTTGGAGTGTAGGCTCAAGCAATATGATGCCAGATGCTGCTATCATTGTGGAAAGCCCCATGCAGCTAACTTTAAAGGTTGAATTAAATACCTTAAAGAAGCTTCTACTCGTAAGCATTATTTGAAGACCAATGAACCCACTGCTGCTGGTCCTATTAACGGACCCCCTGCCCTTGGCGTTGGAAGGCCGTCTTTTGCGTCCGTTGTCAGAGGCAATCAGCCTGCTGTTCAGCCAATTTATTCGCCTGCCGCTAATGTAACTTACTAATGTAACTACCAACCTGGACTCCAAAACTGGAACAGCTTTTTCTAGGCTTGACAAAATGATGTCGTTAGTGGAAACGTTGATGCAAATACTTCTCCAGACCCGTCTTTTGCCTCTGCATTTAAAAATGGGTCCTCTTAAGATAGCAGCATGGAATTCAAATGGGGCCTCCTCATAGACCAATGAGATCCTCGCTTTTATTGAGCTTCACGACATAGACATCCTCCTGTTGTCAGAAACCCACTTCTCCTCACGGTCCAACTTCAGGCTCTATAGCTTTACCCTGCATACTGCCAACCATCCAGATGACAGGCAACACGGTGGAGCGGCGATTCTTGTTAGATCAAATATCTCTCCTCAACCATTCACCACTCTATCGCAAATTCATATCCAGGCAGTAACTATTCAGCTGACTGCAAGCAGAGTAAACTTTAATGTTGACTCAGTATACTGCCCTCCGACTATTAGATGGACAGATGTTATTGTTAGGCAGTTCATCACACAATTTGGCACAAAGTTCCTTGCGGCAGGTGACTGAAATGCAAAACACAGATGGTGGGGAAATTATAGGATGTGTACCAGAGGTAGGGTGCTGTGTTCTGCACTTGCAGAAAATCGAATCGACATCGCGCAAATGCCTCTCCAAGTGCCATTGATTTCGGGATCTCCAAAGGCTTGGAAAAATATCAGGGTTAATGTGCTGACAGAACTGTCATCTGACCATTTGCCATCTTTGCTCTTTGAGCTAGATGAGGACGCCCAATCATTTAGAAGTGTTACAAAAATGCTGTCTCCACAAGCGAACATTTGGATATTCAAAGAACACATCGAGGCTACTGTAGAACTCAACATTCCCATTGACACTTGCAGTAAGCTGAAAGCATACGTCGACTATTTCACATCTGCAATTATTAAATCTGCAGGGCAGGCTACACCAACCCCTCAGCAAGTTGGTCTCACGGCTATAAGGAGGCCTCCCATTTTATGTATAGAGGCTAGGGACTTCCTCAGCCACAAAAGACGCCTCAGAAGACAATACATCGCAACAGGAGATCCTATCATTTATCAGCAATTTTCAAGTAAAGTAAATAACCGTAAAGCAAACCTGGATACCTTATTGGAGAGTGCTGGTCCAGATAGTAATAGTCGATTCTCAATATGAAAACTCACGAGATGCATCAAGAGACAGCCTTTGTTTCAATCACCAATCCAGGATCGAGGTGGCATCTGGTTTAAGACAGATTATGAGAAAGCAAGTGCTTTCGCTTCGCACCTGTCCTCCACCTTCATGCCCTTCAATTTAACGGATACTTTTTGGATACTCCGACTGCTCAGACACGTCCTATAAGCCATACCTCACCGCAGAAAGTTATGATGCAACTTAAGGCTTTGCAACCCAAAAAAAACCCTGGTTACGATGGCATAGATAACCGAACTGCGAAATTTCTACCACGCAAAGGAGTGCTTGCTCTTGCGAAAATATTTAATGCCATGCTTAGTTTAGGCAATGGAAGCGTGCCCGCATTGTAATTATAAGCCTGCTACCAACTTTCTCTAAAGTTTTGAGAGAATTTTGCTTTCTCTCTTGATGGAACTGCCACAGGTAACAGATCACATCCCACAACACCAATTTGGTTTCAGGAAGTCTCATGGTTGCCCCGTACAAATCCATCGCCTTGTAAAGCACATCACGCATGGCTTTGTTACACAGTCGGCGTATTTTTGGACGTGAAACAAGCGTTTGATAAGGTGTGGCATGAAGGTCTGCTATATGAAATAAAAGATCTCCTCCCAACAGCCCATTATGCCATCTTCAGCTCCTTCATCGCTGATCGGATGTTGCAGTACGAGACTCTCGGTCAAGCATGAAACATATTCATGCAGGGGCTCCACAGGGAAGTGTGCTTGGACCCTTTCTGTATACCCTGTACACTGCTTACATGCCAACACCCATCAACAACACCGATGAAGCGCCCCCTGCTCAGCTGATCCTGGCCACCTACGCTGATGACACCGCCATGCTTGCGTCGCACTCATTCTTGCAAGTCGCTTCCAATTCAGATCAGGAATGTCTGCATGCAATCGAGCGATGGACTGCCAAATGGAACATAGCCATTAACTGCACTAAGTCGGCCTGTGTCACATTTACCCTGCGACCTCAAACCTGCCTAGTTCTTCTCTTCGACGGAAAGACCATTGACTACGTCTCATCCCACTGCAACCTCGGAGTTCACCTTGATCGGACGTTGAGTTGGAAAGCCCATATCACGGCAGTTAGAGCCAAATCCTCTTGAAAACTGAAAAAGCTGGACTGGCTTTTCCACTCAAGCAATCTCCATATGGCAACTATGGCTCTCTTAATAAAAGCCATATTAGGTCCAACACTAACCTACGCCATCCAAGTGTGGGGAACAGCCTCTAAGACTCAGTTCAATAGGCTTAGAGTAATACAATCGCGAATGGCATGACATGCATCTGGGCTACCCTGGTATGTGAGCAACCGAGTTATTGAAAGGGACTTAAAAGTTGTCCCATTGGGAGACCAAAGAAACTTCCACAGCAGACGATATGCCGACAGACTTAGGGCCCACCCGAACACGTCGGCAAATGATCTTGTCGACCCTATTTCCCTCCGACGTCTGAAGAGAATACATCCCCATGAACTCCTTACACGTAAGAGAGTATAATCTCTCCACGGTACATTTGTATTCACTATAATTAAGGAACAGAATCCATAATATCTTTTAAGCTACACGTTAGGTTAAGTTCAGAAGGAACTGAACGATTCCTACTGACTAATGAATAATAATAAATGATTTAAACACTAAAAAAAAAATGATTTGATTAAATAAAGAACAAGAGAAAATGCTATAGTCGAGTTCCCCGACTATCAGATTCCCGTTACTCAGCTAGTGTGAATGCGTAGACGAAATTTTATCATATTTGGGATATCAATAGACATTGGGGAATAAAATGAGAAAAAAATTAAAAATTGTTCCAAAGTTTAGGCGTGACTGGTTCGGTAGCTTTGGGGCTTTAGAGTGGGCGTGGCAAAAAGATTTTGGCAAATCGATAGAAACTCACAGTAATAATAAATTTATGAAAAAATATCCCAAAATATTTTAAATATGTGGGCGTATAAGTTTTGGCCAGTTTTAGGGTAAAGGGTAAAAATATCCCAAAAACTTTCAAATATGTGGTCGTGGCAGTTTGGGGTGATTTTAGAGCATTAGAGTGGGTGTGGCAATATGGGTCAACAAACTTACGCTGCGCCTACTTCTCTAGATCTGTATGCTGAATCTCAACCTTCTAGCTTTTATAGTTCCTGCGATCTCGGGGTTCATACGGACAGACGAACATTGCCAGATCGACTATGCTTTTGATCCTGTTCAATATATGTATATATATATATATATATAGTGACATATCCATAAGTCCTTAAGACTTAAGCACATGCCTACACAATAATACACATACAACATGTACAGCCAAACACTACCCTAACACAACACACCCTACACTACTCTGAATGTATTGTATATAACAGATACCAGATAAGAATAAGACTATCATATGAACCTTAAGACAAGGTTGAGTGTAATAAGCCCAAATTCCAAAAAAGTCAGCCCAATTTAAACATTCCTTGCTTAAGCCCTTGCGTTCAAAGCTCGGACCCGCAGTCCCGAAAAACAGAAGTAGTAAATTGGAGGTCGTCACCTAAGAAAGAGCAAATACATGGCTGGATACAAAGACGGCCCTGGCCGGCCCCTCCGTAACACTTATAGGACAGCTGGAGGATACATTATACCCCGGAAGCATCTGTAAGTTCATCGAGAAGCTCGAATCACAACATTGTTACCAGCTAGAATAAGAAAGCAACCCTGTCGATAAATCAAATTAAACTGAAGTGTTTAAAAGAACTGTTAAATCCATGATAGATTGAAAATTGCCTGATAGAATTTATATGTCATTGGCACGCAAAAAATATCGACACTACTTATAAATTAATAGCTACAATGAAGCTAGGCCTCTATGACGCCAGCCCAGAAAATCAGCGTTCTAATAGATCGTAGATGGGACCAGACGCAGGAACAGGGGAAATCATAGTCAAAGCAATAATCAATGATATTACAATAACAGAAATCACAATTACAGCAATTATTGTCCTGAAACGAATCAGAATAATAATACGCAACCCCAAAATTCGATTCAACCTACGACAAATCAAAGTCAGTATTCCACTCGTCTCATACCGGGTAGTCAAAGGGGAAATTATTACACGTTTAGAAGGAATTTAACACAAGCCCAACAAAACAATCCTCTGACAATTCCCTTAATTTCTGACCTACAACTAACAGTCAGGGGCCGCTAAAAAGACAACTCGATAGTCAAAGTGGCCAAAGCAGAATGGATGTAAATTATCATCAAACTGCCTCGGACACTCAGGTGACACAGGAGGACGTACCAGTCCCCATGTGCAAATAGGTTATCATAACAAAATTTATCGACACAGGCTCATCAATCAATATCATTAAGGAAAATTTTGAAAATTTATAAGAAAAGGAAGAAGATCTAACAGTGTATACCATTTAAGGGGCAATAAAATTAAAGAAAAGCATAATAATAAAGCCTACTTCAGTATGTCCGTCTGTTCTGAAATTCTATGTCCACAAGTTTTCCGACAATTATGATTTCCTGTTAGGTCGAAAGTATCTAGAGGCTACGAAAGCTAAGATAGATTATGATAACGAGACGGTACCTCTAGGTTCCAGAACCTTTCAGTTTTTGTATTGTGTATAACACATGTATTTGTATGTGTATAACACATCTCGATCCCATGTCCGTTGACAACGATATAGTCAACTTCGCGATCAACAATGAGTTACGCGAATGTAACGAGTATAGACTCGAGCATCTTAATGTAGAGGAAATTTCATTTTTAAAGAAGGTTCTATACGAATATAGAGGCACTGTTCGAGTATAAACATAACAAAGACAATGCTTATGTTCGAAAATCTAGTAACTGAAGCAAACGATTATCCCAATGTACCTTAGATATAATATTTAGTCGATAAACTAAAACGGGAAGCAAAAAAAGGTCTTTTGAACGTAGTAGGGAAGGCATGTAAATACTTATTTGGTACATTAGTTGAAGACGACAGGGACGAGCTAGAGGAAAAACTTAATAACATGTCAGAAGACTCCGTAAAAACATGATTATCGACGTAATCAACAGCGGTATAGACATAATTAATAGGCTCAATGTGGAAAAAGAGCAGAACCAACAAATTGCGATATATTCAACCTACAGCAGTATACAGAATACATTAAAGATTTCGAGTTAGGTATGCAATTAACCAGACTATGAATCTTTACCCCAGAATTACTAAAACACGATTATTTGAAACACTTAAATTCGGATAAAATGCTAAAGATAAAAACATCAACTTGGCTCAAAACAGACACGAACGAAATTTTGATTATTTTATTTCACTAAAGTTCCGATATTTCAAATAGTTCCATACCCAGATGAACATAACTATATTCTAACCGAGCAAATACTCGATAAATTCTATATATTTAATAACCAAGTATTTCATACAAATACAGATAAATTAATATTAGACAAATGTATTTTTGTACTTATCAAAGAACAACAAACTCGGTGCAAATACATTAAAACACATAGAAATTTCCAAATAAATTATATATGAATTTCTAATAATCTGGCAGATTTTACACAAACGATTTATATCACCAACAATGTTACACATTTAGAACCAATAAATCACTTACAAACAAGAGAAATGAAAAAATTCCAAGTAAAACACTATTGCTTTTTTTCCAAATTTGTGCATTACAACTTTTGTAATTATGATAATTAGTTTGACTCTGCATTTAGCATATAAGCTTAAAAATATACCTAAGAAAATTATTGTTAAAAATTGTAAAGAAAAAGAAGAACATCCGCACCTTGAAACTAATGTCAATGAAAATATTCAACCAGGAAACAATATTATGATATTTTCAAATTTAACGACTTATAGACAGGCAATCAATGATTGGGGGACATATCCATAAGTCCCTAAGAGTTAAGCACATGCCTACACAACAATACACATACAACATGTACACCAGGGTTCGGATTATTTGTATGGAAGAAACAAAAAAATTCGTAAATTAAAGGTCTCATGGCTCACACTGGAATTATTCTAGTGTCTTTGCCTTGGTCTTGAGGAACGAAGTTCGGACACAAGCACTCAACAATCATTGCCTTATTAATTTTTCACACGCCGCAAGATGAATACTCTAATGACAAATATTCTTATATAGTCATTTTTGAAATTTATTTTGTGATAATATGTACATAGATTTGGCTATTTCTAATCTATTTTCAAATAATAATAACGTTAAGGCAATGCATAACAAGAATTTTTCGCATGGTGCCAATTGATCAAAAATAATATAGATTTAAAGTCAAAGAACTTTGGAGGGCATATTTTGTCAAATTTACAATGCATGAGCATACGTGTGCACACATACAATTGTCTGCTATCACTGTATGCGTAGAAAAAAGCTGTTCGCTGTAGCGCTCTCTCGCTCTCGAAGAAAAATTCGAGAGAGCCTGGAGCCACCTCTAGAGCCACGGCGAAAAAATCGTGTGCCAAAAAATCGTAAATCAGCGTTACGCATCTTGTTATTCTAGTGTCCTTGCTAAAATGCTGTATGTTTTGGTTAAAATTATTTTTTTTTGCAACGACAGAGTGGACGTCAGGGTCATTAAGGTGGCTTAGATGCATCACTGGTAGGCAAAGAAAGGCGGAAGGAAGCACGTGAAGAAATTGAACGAGCTCGCAAGCGCAGAGAAACCATTCGTATTGCTAATAGTGCAGACAAAGGTAGTCACGTTGATTTATTTTACGGGATCTTTAATAATACGGATCTTCATAATAACAAAGATTGTATGACTGATTGTATTAGATCTTCTGAAAGTGACAACAACAGTGATGCTTTGTCTGCTGTTCAGGAAGATATGGACATTTAAGAGATAATATATAAGAATTGATATTTAATTAATTTTTTAATAATTTAATTTTTTAATTTAATAATTTTTGATATTCGATTGTTCGATTAATTGTTAATTTCTTGTTATAATCTTGCATTAGTTTAACGGCACTCTCTGCAATATCATTAACAACTTTTAATTTTCGTACAATCTCAACTGCATTTTTAAAGTCTTTGTGATCATGCCACTTCGATGGATCTATGACTAAAAGGATTTCGATACATTCAACCGGTCGAAAAACATAATACTATTTGATGTAATGAAATCAGATAATTTTTTTAAACAAAAGATGGCAAAACTCGTACTTTTAAATTAATACGCTTAACGGAATGTTCATCCTTGTCTGTATCATCCGCAAAGGCTAATAAGCGCTGTGCCATTTCTCGTTTTTCTGCTACAGTAACGTTATCATCGAATAGGGCCAATGTGATATTTTCGTCTGCCAGGTAGCATAAATGATTACATGTCATTTTGAGCACTGCCATTGAAATCCTCTCGTCCACTTCTCTGTAGTTGTACATAGCCCGAATAAATTGAAAGTCTCTATTAGGAGCTTTAACGGCCAACGGGGATCCAAACCAAAATTGTACATAAAATTTCACTATAAAAACAGACGCATCACGCAAATACTTTTCTTCGTGTTTACTTCAACGGAAGACTTATCGAAAAAGGTATAGCTTCAGTGAAAAAATGCCATAGACATCCAGCAAGCATGATGCATAGGGCCAGGCGGTCGGAAATTATGGCCTTCCGGAACTATTCCCAAAAAGAGAATTGTTAACTCTAATAGTTCGCGGTAGTGATTACGTCAATGATCTTTTTTCAGTTGACATCGACAGAAATCAATGATCTTATTATTTTCTTTGTTTAGTAACCAAATTTAGTATATCAAATTTAAAGATTTTTTGGTAAATTTTGGCCCATGCTATTTGAAATCGTTCAAACAGACACTAACGCTTGAAGATCCAACACTTGATTCAAAAGCAGCTCGTAAATATAATTCACATATATGATGCCTGCATGGAAGATAAAGCAAACTGCGTTCCAATAACTGTTCTAACAAAACTGCCGAGCCGTTAAATCTTCCGGAATTGGATGCACTTTTATCAAAACATGCAGCAACGATTTTATCCGAAATTCCCCACTCTGTCAGCATGTTGAAGGTTGCGCGAGATATTTCATCGCCAGTGGATGCAACTACTTTTAGTATTCCCAAAAGTTGTTCACCATCAGAATATGATATTATAATTGGTATTCTTTCGACTTTTTCTCGACCAGTCAATTCTGGGAGCATTTTTCCATCCCAATGTACCACTTACAAGTTTAAATGCCAAAATCAATTTTTTCCAAAATGATGTGAACATTCAAAGAGTTGCGAGTTGGTAATTACCAAGTCTTTACATCTTTTCTTCGCTGACTCAGATATTTTTTCCTATTATCTTCTCGCTGGCGCTGCAAAGGTATTGTGATATTGAATACGTATTTGTCGACATTATGACCCAAAGCTTTAACAACCGCAGAAATCAAATGCATACTTGCATTATTGGAAATCTGCCATTTGTCCAACGATGAAAGAACATGCGATGTTAAAAAGCTTTTCCTGCCTCTTTTTATAGGGGATAATTCTAAATCTGAACTTGAAAAGTCCATATCTTCTTGAACAGCAGACAACGCATCACTGTTGTTGTCGCTTTCAAAAGATCTAATACAATCAGTAATACAATCTTTGTTATTATTTAAAGATCCCGTAAAATAAATTTGGGCGGTTTTAGGGGTTAAAGTTGGCGTGGCAAAACGTTTTTCGCAAATCGATAGAAACTTACACGACTAATAAAGTTATGAAAAAATATTCAAAACTTTTTAAAAGTGTGGGCGAGACCTTCTTTGAGTGGCCGTGGCAAATCGGTAGAAATGTACACGACTAATAAAATTATGAAAAAATATTCAACCATTTTTCAAAAATAAATGTTACAGAGTTTTATGTTCTGACTATAATAGACTTTATCCTATTATCTGTAATCTTGACTCTCTGCCGCTCTTAAAGCAATCGATTTTAACTTTTTTATTACATAATTAGATCCTACTAATACTAATATTTAATAAAGTTATTATACATAATAATAAAGTTATTTTTAAAAAGTGTTTGGCAAATTGATAGAAATTTAAAAGGCTAATAAAAAAAATATCCAAAATGTCTATGGAAGCTGCATGCTTATTCACAACATTCTAGCTTTTATAGTTCCTGAGACCGAGACGTTCATACGGACAAGACCAAAGCGACTTCGGCTATCGATCCTGATCTAGAATATATAAACGTTATATGGTCGAAAACGCTCCTGTTAAGTACAAACGAATCCAGTACTTTATATGCTAATCTAGTATACCCTTTTACTCTACAAGACCTATCATGAATATAGCTGACGAACAGTTAAGAACCCATGTCATGAGTGATGCCATTATTATTAGCCCTAATTTTACAACAACAATTCAAGCTACTACTGATGCTAGCAATTTCGCCTTACGAGCCGTAATATCCCAAGATCATAAACCAATTAGTTTTGCAAGCAGAACTTTAGGCGACTACGAACAGAATTACAGTATAATGATATGACATAATTTCTTATGCTGAATTCAAAGAATTTATTATTACTGAACACAATAGTTATTACACCAAAAACAGAACAAAGACCAACGAAACAAATTTTTAAAATAACCGCAGAGAAAAATAACCCAAGAGAACTTTACCTAATAGATTTTTATGCTATTGACAATGCACAACATTTATCGCGTATTATTATTGGGTCGATTCAAAATTTTATTCCGTTAGAGTTGATTCCGAAATCGATAGAAACTTAATGTTAGTTTTTAATTGAACTCGGGTTAATGCAGCTACGGTAAAATGAATAAAAGCGGTCGTTGGAAAAGAATGGATAGAACGAGCATAGGTGTTGACCCTACCTATGCTCGTTCTATGGGTGGGGTTGTGGGTTGCCACAACTCCAATAGTGGTCACATTTGTAAGTGTGTGTCCAATATGGGAGTTTTATGTCCGATTTTTTTCTCTTCGGTTGTTACTACGTCGCGATGTTTCGTTTGTCGCTAAAAACACGCTAAAAAAATTTGATAATAATGTTTAAGGACAATCTAGATGAAATTAAAGCATGCGTTGCACCAAGATACATTTCAGCAACAGACTAAAAAGGCAAGGCCCAAAATAAGTTTCCACAATCATAGATGTTCTAAGCCTTCCACATCTTCACCATCTAAGTGAACTTTTCGAACTTTTTCGAAAATTTAGATTTAAAAACTGGACGTGGTCAAAAAAAATTGGTGGGCTTTCAAGTTACAAAAATTGGTTTTATATAACCCCAGCTTCTTCGATCTTATAATAATTATATTCTTATTTAATTCAAGAAACGAATTTACGTATGTATGTACTTGAAGTTCAGGCCAATTTCGTTGCAAACTTCAACAGGGTACTGTGAGCAGTACCTTTTACAGCATTCAAATTAAGTTCATCAATATTTGAACTTATAAATAAAATAAAGTTGCGATCTGGAATTGTTATTATTACTTTTGTAACTTAATTGATTTTTTGAGGCACGAAGTGCGGTTATAAGCACCTAAAAATCGATGTCTACCAGTCAATATCTACTTGAAAATGTCCACTCTAATTTTAAAACAAGAATTTTAGCATGGTGCCAATTGATGATATTAATATAGATTTTAAATCTTAGAACTTCTAAAGTGAAGGTCATATTTTATCAAATTTACAATGCATGAGCATACGTGTGCACACATACAATTGTCTGCTATCACTGTATGCGTAGAAAAAAGCTGTTCGCTGTAGCGCTCTCTCGCTCTCGAAGAAAAATTCGAGAGAGCCTGGAGCCACCTCTAGAGCCACGGCGAAAAAATCGTGTGCCAAAAAATCGTAAATCAGCGTTACGCATCTTGTTATTCTAGTGTCCTTGCTAAAATGCTGTATGTTTTGGTTAAAATTATTTTTTTTTGCAACGACAGAGTGGACGTCAGGGTCATTAAGGTGGCTTAGATGCATCACTGGTAGGCAAAGAAAGGCGGAAGGAAGCACGTGAAGAAATTGAACGAGCTCGCAAGCGCAGAGAAACCATTCGTATTGCTAATAGTGCAGACAAAGGTAGTCACGTTGATTTATTTTACGGGATCTTTAATAATACGGATCTTCATAATAACAAAGATGGTATGACTGATTGTATTAGATCTTCTGAAAGTGACAACAACAGTGATGCTTTGTCTGCTGTTCAGGAAGATATGGACATTTAAGAGATAATATATAAGAATTGATATTTAATTAATTTTTTAATAATTTAATTTTTTAATTTAATAATTTTTGATATTCGATTGTTCGATTAATTGTTAATTTCTTGTTATAATCTTGCATTAGTTTAACGGCACTCTCTGCAATATCATTAACAACTTTTAATTTTCGTACAATCTCAACTGCATTTTTAAAGTCTTTGTGATCATGCCACTTCGATGGATCTATGACTAAAAGGATTTCGATACATTCAACCGGTCGAAAAACATAATACTATTTGATGTAATGAAATCAGATAATTTTTTTAAACAAAAGATGGCAAAACTCGTACTTTTAAATTAATACGCTTAACGGAATGTTCATCCTTGTCTGTATCATCCGCAAAGGCTAATAAGCGCTGTGCCATTTCTCGTTTTTCTGCTACAGTAACGTTATCATCGAATAGGGCCAATGTGATATTTTCGTCTGCCAGGTAGCATAAATGATTACATGTCATTTTGAGCACTGCCATTGAAATCCTCTCGTCCACTTCTCTGTAGTTGTACATAGCCCGAATAAATTGAAAGTCTCTATTAGGAGCTTTAACGGCCAACGGGGATCCAAACCAAAATTGTACATAAAATTTCACTATAAAAACAGACGCATCACGCAAATACTTTTCTTCGTGTTTACTTCAACGGAAGACTTATCGAAAAAGGTATAGCTTCAGTGAAAAAATGCCATAGACATCCAGCAAGCATGATGCATAGGGCCAGGCGGTCGGAAATTATGGCCTTCCGGAACTATTCCCAAAAAGAGAATTGTTAACTCTAATAGTTCGCGGTAGTGATTACGTCAATGATCTTTTTTCAGTTGACATCGACAGAAATCAATGATCTTATTATTTTCTTTGTTTAGTAACCAAATTTAGTATATCAAATTTAAAGATTTTTTGGTAAATTTTGGCCCATGCTATTTGAAATCGTTCAAACAGACACTAACGCTTGAAGATCCAACACTTGATTCAAAAGCAGCTCGTAAATATAATTCACATATATGATGCCTGCATGGAAGATAAAGCAAACTGCGTTCCAATAACTGTTCTAACAAAACTGCCGAGCCGTTAAATCTTCCGGAATTGGATGCACTTTTATCAAAACATGCAGCAACGATTTTATCCGAAATTCCCCACTCTGTCAGCATGTTGAAGGTTGCGCGAGATATTTCATCGCCAGTGGATGCAACTACTTTTAGTATTCCCAAAAGTTGTTCACCATCAGAATATGATATTATAATTGGTATTCTTTCGACTTTTTCTCGACCAGTCAATTCTGGGAGCATTTTTCCATCCCAATGTACCACTTACAAGTTTAAATGCCAAAATCAATTTTTTCCAAAATGATGTGAACATTCAAAGAGTTGCGAGTTGGTAATTACCAAGTCTTTACATCTTTTCTTCGCTGACTCAGATATTTTTTCCTATTATCTTCTCGCTGGCGCTGCAAAGGTATTGTGATATTGAATACGTATTTGTCGACATTATGACCCAAAGCTTTAACAACCGCAGAAATCAAATGCATACTTGCATTATTGGAAATCTGCCATTTGTCCAACGATGAAAGAACATGCGATGTTAAAAAGCTTTTCCTGCCTCTTTTTATAGGGGATAATTCTAAATCTGAACTTGAAAAGTCCATATCTTCTTGAACAGCAGACAACGCATCACTGTTGTTGTCGCTTTCAAAAGATCTAATACAATCAGTAATACAATCTTTGTTATTATTTAAAGATCCCGTAAAATAAATTTGGGCGGTTTTAGGGGTTAAAGTTGGCGTGGCAAAACGTTTTTCGCAAATCGATAGAAACTTACACGACTAATAAAGTTATGAAAAAATATTCAAAACTTTTTAAAAGTGTGGGCAAGACCTTCTTTGAGTGGCAGTGGCAAATCGGTAGAAATGTACACGACTAATAAAATTATGAAAAAATATTCAACCATTTTTCAAAAATAAATGTTACAGAGTTTTATGTTCTGACTATAATAGACTTTATCCTATTATCTGTAATCTTGACTCTCTGCCGCTCTTAAAGCAATCGATTTTAACTTTTTTATTACATAATTAGATCCTACTAATACTAATATTTAATAAAGTTATTATACATAATAATAAAGTTATTTTTAAAAAGTGTTTGGCAAATTGATAGAAATTTAAAAGGCTAATAAAAAAAATATCCAAAATGTCTATGGAAGCTGCATGCTTATTCACAACATTCTAGCTTTTATAGTTCCTGAGACCGAGACGTTCATACGGACAAGACCAAAGCGACTTCGGCTATCGATCCTGATCTAGAATATATAAACGTTATATGGTCGAAAACGCTCCTGTTAAGTACAAACGAATCCAGTACTTTATATGCTAATCTAGTATACCCTTTTACTCTACAAGACCTATCATGAATATAGCTGACGAACAGTTAAGAACCCATGTCATGAGTGATGCCATTATTATTAGCCCTAATTTTACAACAACAATTCAAGCTACTACTGATGCTAGCAATTTCGCCTTACGAGCCGTAATATCCCAAGATCATAAACCAATTAGTTTTGCAAGCAGAACTTTAGGCGACTACGAACAGAATTACAGTATAATGATATGACATAATTTCTTATGCTGAATTCAAAGAATTTATTATTACTGAACACAATAGTTATTACACCAAAAACAGAACAAAGGCCAACGAAACAAATTTTTAAAATAACCGCAGAGAAAAATAACCCAAGAGAACTTTACCTAATAGATTTTTATGCTATTGACAATGCACAACATTTATCGCGTATTATTATTGGGTCGATTCAAAATTTTATTCCGTTAGAGTTGATTCCGAAATCGATAGAAACTTAATGTTAGTTTTTAGTTGAACTCGGGTTAATGCAGCTACGGTAAAATGAATAAAAGCGGTCGTTGGAAAAGAATGGATAGAACGAGCATAGGTAGGGTCAACGGGTTGCCACAACTCCAATAGTGGTCACATTTGTAAGTGTGTGTCCAATATGGGAGTTTTATGTCCGATTTTTTTCTCTTCGGTTGTTACTACGTCGCGATGTTTCGTTTGTCGCTAAAAACACGCTAAAAAAATTTGATAATAATGTTTAAGGACAATCTAGATGAAATTAAAGCATGCGTTGCACCAAGATACATTTCAGCAACAGACTAAAAAGGCAAGGCCCAAAATAAGTTTCCACAATCATAGATGTTCTAAGCCTTCCACATCTTCACCATCTAAGTGAACTTTTCGAACTTTTTCGAAAATTTAGATTTAAAAACTGGACGTGGTCAAAAAAAATTGGTGGGCTTTCAAGTTACAAAAATTGGTTTTATATAACCCCAGCTTCTTCGATCTTATAATAATTATATTCTTATTTAATTCAAGAAACGAATTTACGTATGTATGTACTTGAAGTTCAAGCCAATTTCGTTGCAAACTTCAACAGGGTACTGTGAGCAGTACCTTTTACAGCATTCAAATTAAGTTCATCAATATTTGAACTTATAAATAAAATAAAGTTGCGATCTGGAATTGTTATTATTACTTTTGTAACTTAATTGATTTTTTGAGGCACGAAGTGCGGTTATAAGCACCTAAAAATCGATGTCTACCAGTCAATATCTACTTGAAAATGTCCACTCTAATTTTAAAACAAGAATTTTAGCATGGTGCCAATTGATGATATTAATATAGATTTTAAATCTTAGAACTTCTAAAGTGAAGGTCATATTTTATCAAATTTACAATGCATGAGCATACGTGTGCACACATACAATTGTCTGCTATCACTGTATGCGTAGAAAAAAGCTGTTCGCTGTAGCGCTCTCTCGCTCTCGAAGAAAAATTCGAGAGAGCCTGGAGCCACCTCTAGAGCCACGGCGAAAAAATCGTGTGCCAAAAAATCGTAAATCAGCGTTACGCATCTTGTTATTCTAGTGTCCTTGCTAAAATGCTGTATGTTTTGGTTAAAATTATTTTTTTTTTGCAACGACAGAGTGGACGTCAGGGTCATTAAGGTGGCTTAGATGCATCACTGGTAGGCAAAGAAAGGCGGAAGGAAGCACGTGAAGAAATTGAACGAGCTCGCAAGCGCAGAGAAACCATTCGTATTGCTAATAGTGCAGACAAAGGTAGTCACGTTGATTTATTTTACGGGATCTTTAATAATACGGATCTTCATAATAACAAAGATTGTATGACTGATTGTATTAGATCTTCTGAAAGTGACAACAACAGTGATGCTTTGTCTGCTGTTCAGGAAGATATGGACATTTAAGAGATAATATATAAGAATTGATATTTAATTAATTTTTTAATAATTTAATTTTTTAATTTAATAATTTTTGATATTCGATTGTTCGATTAATTGTTAATTTCTTGTTATAATCTTGCATTAGTTTAACGGCACTCTCTGCAATATCATTAACAACTTTTAATTTTCGTACAATCTCAACTGCATTTTTAAAGTCTTTGTGATCATGCCACTTCGATGGATCTATGACTAAAAGGATTTCGATACATTCAACCGGTCGAAAAACATAATACTATTTGATGTAATGAAATCAGATAATTTTTTTAAACAAAAGATGGCAAAACTCGTACTTTTAAATTAATACGCTTAACGGAATGTTCATCCTTGTCTGTATCATCCGCAAAGGCTAATAAGCGCTGTGCCATTTCTCGTTTTTCTGCTACAGTAACGTTATCATCGAATAGGGCCAATGTGATATTTTCGTCTGCCAGGTAGCATAAATGATTACATGTCATTTTGAGCACTGCCATTGAAATCCTCTCGTCCACTTCTCTGTAGTTGTACATAGCCCGAATAAATTGAAAGTCTCTATTAGGAGCTTTAACGGCCAACGGGGATCCAAACCAAAATTGTACATAAAATTTCACTATAAAAACAGACGCATCATGCAAATACTTTTCTTCGTGTTTACTTCAACGGAAGACTTATCGAAAAAGGTATAGCTTCAGTGAAAAAATGCCATAGACATCCAGCAAGCATGATGCATAGGGCCAGTCGGTCGGAAATTATGGCCTTCCGGAACTATTCCCAAAAAGAGAATTGTTAACTCTAATAGTTCGCGGTAGTGATTACGTCAATGATCTTTTTTCAGTTGACATCGACAGAAATCAATGATCTTATTATTTTCTTTGTTTAGTAACCAAATTTAGTATATCAAATTTAAAGAGTTTTTGGTAAATTTTGGCCCATGCTATTTGAAATCGTTCAAACAGACACTAACGCTTGAAGATCCAACACTTGATTCAAAAGCAGCTCGTAAATATAATTCACATATATGATGCCTGCATGGAAGATAAAGCAAACTGCGTTCCAATAACTGTTCTAACAAAACTGCCGAGCCGTTAAATCTTCCGGAATTGGATGCACTTTTATCAAAACATGCAGCAACGATTTTATCCGAAATTCCCCACTCTGTCAGCATGTTGAAGGTTGCGCGAGATATTTCATCGCCAGTGGATGCAACTACTTTTAGTATTCCCAAAAGTTGTTCACCATCAGAATATGATATTATAATTGGTATTCTTTCGACTTTTTCTCGACCAGTCAATTCTGGGAGCATTTTTCCATCCCAATGTACCACTTACAAGTTTAAATGCCAAAATCAATTTTTTCCAAAATGATGTGAACATTCAAAGAGTTGCGAGTTGGTAATTACCAAGTCTTTACATCTTTTCTTCGCTGACTCAGATATTTTTTCCTATTATCTTCTCGCTGGCGCTGCAAAGGTATTGTGATATTGAATACGTATTTGTCGACATTATGACCCAAAGCTTTAACAACCGCAGAAATCAAATGCATACTTGCATTATTGGAAATCTGCCATTTGTCCAACGATGAAAGAACATGCGATGTTAAAAAGCTTTTCCTGCCTCTTTTTATAGGGGATAATTCTAAATCTGAACTTGAAAAGTCCATATCTTCTTGAACAGCAGACAACGCATCACTGTTGTTGTCGCTTTCAAAAGATCTAATACAATCAGTAATACAATCTTTGTTATTATTTAAAGATCCCGTAAAATAAATTTGGGCGGTTTTAGGGGTTAAAATTGGCGTGGCAAAACGTTTTTCGCAAATCGATAGAAACTTACACGACTAATAAAGTTATGAAAAAATATTCAAAACTTTTTAAAAGTGTGGGCAAGACCTTCTTTGAGTTGCCGTGGCAAATCGGTAGAAATGTACACGACTAATAAAATTATGAAAAAATATTCAACCATTTTTCAAAAATAAATGTTACAGAGTTTTATGTTCTGACTATAATAGACTTTATCCTATTATCTGTAATCTTGACTCTCTGCCGCTCTTAAAGCAATCGATTTTAACTTTTTTATTACATAATTAGATCCTACTAATACTAATATTTAATAAAGTTATTATACATAATAATAAAGTTATTTTTAAAAAGTGTTTGGCAAATTGATAGAAATTTAAAAGGCTAATAAAAAAAATATCCAAAATGTCTATGGAAGCTGCATGCTTATTCACAACATTCTAGCTTTTATAGTTCCTGAGACCGAGACGTTCATACGGACAAGACCAAAGCGACTTCGGCTATCGATCCTGATCTAGAATATATAAACGTTACATGGTCGAAAACGCTCCTGTTAAGTACAAACGAATCCAGTACTTTATATGCTAATCTAGTATACCCTTTTACTCTACAAGACCTATCATGAATATAGCTGACGAACAGTTAAGAACCCATGTCATAAGTGATGCCATTATTATTAGCCCTAATTTTACAACAACAATTCAAGCTACTACTGATGCTAGCAATTTCGCCTTACGAGCCGTAATATCCCAAGATCATAAACCAATTAGTTTTGCAAGCAGAACTTTAGGCGACTACGAACAGAATTACAGTATAATGATATGACATAATTTCTTATGCTGAATTCAAAGAATTTATTATTACTGAACACAATAGTTATTACACCAAAAACAGAACAAAGACCAACGAAACAAATTTTTAAAATAACCGCAGAGAAAAATAACCCAAGAGAACTTTACCTAATAGATTTTTATGCTATTGACAATGCACAACATTTATCGCGTATTATTATTGGGTCGATTCAAAATTTTATTCCGTTAGAGTTGATTCCGAAATCGATAGAAACTTAATGTTAGTTTTTAATTGAACTCGGGTTAATGCAGCTACGGTAAAATGAATAAAAGCGGTCGTTGGAAAAGAATGGATAGAACGAGCATAGGTAGGGTCAACGGGTTGCCACAACTCCAATAGTGGTCACATTTGTAAGTGTGTGTCCAATATGGGAGTTTTATGTCCGATTTTTTTCTCTTCGGTTGTTACTACGTCGCGATGTTTCGTTTGTCGCTAAAAACACGCTAAAAAAATTTGATAATAATGTTTAAGGACAATCTAGATGAAATTAAAGCATGCGTTGCACCAAGATACATTTCAGCAACAGACTAAAAAGGCAAGGCCCAAAATAAGTTTCCACAATCATAGATGTTCTAAGCCTTCCACATCTTCACCATCTAAGTGAACTTTTCGAACTTTTTCGAAAATTTAGATTTAAAAACTGGACGTGGTCAAAAAAAATTGGTGGGCTTTCAAGTTACAAAAATTGGTTTTATATAACCCCAGCTTCTTCGATCTTATAATAATTATATTCTTATTTAATTCAAGAAACGAATTTACGTATGTATGTTATTGAAGTTCAGGCCAATTTCGTTGCAAACTTCAACAGGGTACTGTGAGCAGTACCTTTTACAGCATTCAAATTAAGTTCATCAATATTTGAACTTATAAATAAAATAAAGTTGCGATCTGGAATTGTTATTATTACTTTTGTAACTTAATTGATTTTTTGAGGCACGAAGTGCGGTTATAAGCACCTAAAAATCGATGTCTACCAGTCAATATCTACTTGAAAATGTCCACTCTAATTTTAAAACAAGAATTTTAGCATGGTGCCAATTGATGATATTAATATAGATTTTAAATCTTAGAACTTCTAAAGTGAAGGTCATATTTTATCAAATTTACAATGCATGAGCATACGTGTGCACACATACAATTGTCTGCTATCACTGTATGCGTAGAAAAAAGCTGTTCGCTGTAGCGCTCTCTCGCTCTCGAAGAAAAATTCGAGAGAGCCTGGAGCCACCTCTAGAGCCACGGCGAAAAAATCGTGTGCCAAAAAATCGTAAATCAGCGTTACGCATCTTGTTATTCTAGTGTCCTTGCTAAAATGCTGTATGTTTTGGTTAAAATTATTTTTTTTGCAACGACAGAGTGGACGTCAGGGTCATTAAGGTGGCTTAGATGCATCACTGGTAGGCAAAGAAAGGCGGAAGGAAGCACGTGAAGAAATTGAACGAGCTCGCAAGCGCAGAGAAACCATTCGTATTGCTAATAGTGCAGACAAAGGTAGTCACGTTGATTTATTTTACGGGATCTTTAATAATACGGATCTTCATAATAACAAAGATTGTATGACTGATTGTATTAGATCTTCTGAAAGTGACAACAACAGTGATGCTTTGTCTGCTGTTCAGGAAGATATGGACATTTAAGAGATAATATATAAGAATTGATATTTAATTAATTTTTTAATAATTTAATTTTTTAATTTAATAATTTTTGATATTCGATTGTTCGATTAATTGTTAATTTCTTGTTATAATCTTGCATTAGTTTAACGGCACTCTCTGCAATATCATTAACAACTTTTAATTTTCGTACAATCTCAACTGCATTTTTAAAGTCTTTGTGATCATGCCACTTCGATGGATCTATGACTAAAAGGATTTCGATACATTCAACCGGTCGAAAAACATAATACTATTTGATGTAATGAAATCAGATAATTTTTTTAAACAAAAGATGGCAAAACTCGTACTTTTAAATTAATACGCTTAACGGAATGTTCATCCTTGTCTGTATCATCCGCAAAGGCTAATAAGCGCTGTGCCATTTCTCGTTTTTCTGCTACAGTAACGTTATCATCGAATAGGGCCAATGTGATATTTTCGTCTGCCAGGTAGCATAAATGATTACATGTCATTTTGAGCACTGCCATTGAAATCCTCTCGTCCACTTCTCTGTAGTTGTACATAGCCCGAATAAATTGAAAGTCTCTATTAGGAGCTTTAACGGCCAACGGGGATCCAAACCAAAATTGTACATAAAATTTCACTATAAAAACAGACGCATCACGCAAATACTTTTCTTCGTGTTTACTTCAACGGAAGACTTATCGAAAAAGGTATAGCTTCAGTGAAAAAATGCCATAGACATCCAGCAAGCATGATGCATAGGGCCAGGCGGTCGGAAATTATGGCCTTCCGGAACTATTCCCAAAAAGAGAATTGTTAACTCTAATAGTTCGCGGTAGTGATTACGTCAATGATCTTTTTTCAGTTGACATCGACAGAAATCAATGATCTTATTATTTTCTTTGTTTAGTAACCAAATTTAGTATATCAAATTTAAAGAGTTTTTGGTAAATTTTGGCCCATGCTATTTGAAATCGTTCAAACAGACACTAACGCTTGAAGATCCAACACTTGATTCAAAAGCAGCTCGTAAATATAATTCACATATATGATGCCTGCATGGAAGATAAAGCAAACTGCGTTCCAATAACTGTTCTAACAAAACTGCCGAGCCGTTAAATCTTCCGGAATTGGATGCACTTTTATCAAAACATGCAGCAACGATTTTATCCGAAATTCCCCACTCTGTCAGCATGTTGAAGGTTGCGCGAGATATTTCATCGCCAGTGGATGCAACTACTTTTAGTATTCCCAAAAGTTGTTCACCATCAGAATATGATATTATAATTGGTATTCTTTCGACTTTTTCTCGACCAGTCAATTCTGGGAGCATTTTTCCATCCCAATGTACCACTTACAAGTTTAAATGCCAAAATCAATTTTTTCCAAAATGATGTGAACATTCAAAGAGTTGCGAGTTGGTAATTACCAAGTCTTTACATCTTTTCTTCGCTGACTCAGATATTTTTTCCTATTATCTTCTCGCTGGCGCTGCAAAGGTATTGTGATATTGAATACGTATTTGTCGACATTATGACCCAAAGCTTTAACAACCGCAGAAATCAAATGCATACTTGCATTATTGGAAATCTGCCATTTGTCCAACGATGAAAGAGCATGCGATGTTAAAAAGCTTTTCCTGCCTCTTTTTATAGGGGATAATTCTAAATCTGAACTTGAAAAGTCCATATCTTCTTGAACAGCAGACAACGCATCACTGTTGTTGTCGCTTTCAAAAGATCTAATACAATCAGTAATACAATCTTTGTTATTATTTAAAGATCCCGTAAAATAAATTTGGGCGGTTTTAGGGGTTAAAGTTGGCGTGGCAAAACGTTTTTCGCAAATCGATAGAAACTTACACGACTAATAAAGTTATGAAAAAATATTCAAAACTTTTTAAAAGTGTGGGCGAGACCTTCTTTGAGTGGCCGTGGCAAATCGGTAGAAATGTACACGACTAATAAAATTATGAAAAAATATTCAACCATTTTTCAAAAATAAATGTTACAGAGTTTTATGTTCTGACTATAATAGACTTTATCCTATTATCTGTAATCTTGACTCTCTGCCGCTCTTAAAGCAATCGATTTTAACTTTTTTATTACATAATTAGATCCTACTAATACTAATATTTAATAAAGTTATTATACATAATAATAAAGTTATTTTTAAAAAGTGTTTGGCAAATTGATAGAAATTTAAAAGGCTAATAAAAAAAATATCCAAAATGTCTATGGAAGCTGCATGCTTATTCACAACATTCTAGCTTTTATAGTTCCTGAGACCGAGACGTTCATACGGACAAGACCAAAGCGACTTCGGCTATCGATCCTGATCTAGAATATATAAACGTTATATGGTCGAAAACGCTCCTGTTAAGTACAAACGAATCCAGTACTTTATATGCTAATCTAGTATACCCTTTTACTCTACAAGACCTATCATGAATATAGCTGACGAACAGTTAAGAACCCATGTCATGAGTGATGCCATTATTATTAGCCCTAATTTTACAACAACAATTCAAGCTACTACTGATGCTAGCAATTTCGCCTTACGAGCCGTAATATCCCAAGATCATAAACCAATTAGTTTTGCAAGCAGAACTTTAGGCGACTACGAACAGAATTACAGTATAATGATATGACATAATTTCTTATGCTGAATTCAAAGAATTTATTATTACTGAACACAATAGTTATTACACCAAAAACAGAACAAAGACCAACGAAACAAATTTTTAAAATAACCGCAGAGAAAAATAACCCAAGAGAACTTTACCTAATAGATTTTTATGCTATTGACAATGCACAACATTTATCGCGTATTATTATTGGGTCGATTCAAAATTTTATTCCGTTAGAGTTGATTCCGAAATCGATAGAAACTTAATGTTAGTTTTTAGTTGAACTCGGGTTAATGCAGCTACGGTAAAATGAATAAAAGCGGTCGTTGGAAAAGAATGGATAGAACGAGCATAGGTAGGGTCAACGGGTTGCCACAACTCCAATAGTGGTCACATTTGTAAGTGTGTGTCCAATATGGGAGTTTTATGTCCGATTTTTTTCTCTTCGGTTGTTACTACGTCGCGATGTTTCGTTTGTCGCTAAAAACACGCTAAAAAAATTTGATAATAATGTTTAAGGACAATCTAGATGAAATTAAAGCATGCGTTGCACCAAGATACATTTCAGCAACAGACTAAAAAGGCAAGGCCCAAAATAAGTTTCCACAATCATAGATGTTCTAAGCCTTCCACATCTTCACCATCTAAGTGAACTTTTCGAACTTTTTCGAAAATTTAGATTTAAAAACTGGACGTGGTCAAAAAAAATTGGTGGGCTTTCAAGTTACAAAAATTGGTTTTATATAACCCCAGCTTCTTCGATCTTATAATAATTATATTCTTATTTAATTCAAGAAACGAATTTACGTATGTATGTACTTGAAGTTCAGGCCAATTTCGTTGCAAACTTCAACAGGGTACTGTGAGCAGTACCTTTTACAGCATTCAAATTAAGTTCATCAATATTTGAACTTATAAATAAAATAAAGTTGCGATCTGGAATTGTTATTATTACTTTTGTAACTTAATTGATTTTTTGAGGCACGAAGTGCGGTTATAAGCACCTAAAAATCGATGTCTACCAGTCAATATCTACTTGAAAATGTCCACTCTAATTTTAAAACAAGAATTTTAGCATGGTGCCAATTGATGATATTAATATAGATTTTAAATCTTAGAACTTCTAAAGTGAAGGTCATATTTTATCAAATTTACAATGCATGAGCATACGTGTGCACACATACAATTGTCTGCTATCACTGTATGCGTAGAAAAAAGCTGTTCGCTGTAGCGCTCTCTCGCTCTCGAAGAAAAATTCGAGAGAGCCTGGAGCCACCTCTAGAGCCACGGCGAAAAAATCGTGTGCCAAAAAATCGTAAATCAGCGTTACGCATCTTGTTATTCTAGTGTCCTTGCTAAAATGCTGTATGTTTTGGTTAAAATTATTTTTTTTTGCAACGACAGAGTGGACGTCAGGGTCATTAAGGTGGCTTAGATGCATCACTGGTAGGCAAAGAAAGGCGGAAGGAAGCACGTGAAGAAATTGAACGAGCTCGCAAGCGCAGAGAAACCATTCGTATTGCTAATAGTGCAGACAAAGGTAGTCACGTTGATTTATTTTACGGGATCTTTAATAATACGGATCTTCATAATAACAAAGATTGTATGACTGATTGTATTAGATCTTCTGAAAGTGACAACAACAGTGATGCTTTGTCTGCTGTTCAGGAAGATATGGACATTTAAGAGATAATATATAAGAATTGATATTTAATTAATTTTTTAATAATTTAATTTTTTAATTTAATAATTTTTGATATTCGATTGTTCGATTAATTGTTAATTTCTTGTTATAATCTTGCATTAGTTTAACGGCACTCTCTGCAATATCATTAACAACTTTTAATTTTCGTACAATCTCAACTGCATTTTTAAAGTCTTTGTGATCATGCCACTTCGATGGATCTATGACTAAAAGGATTTCGATACATTCAACCGGTCGAAAAACATAATACTATTTGATGTAATGAAATCAGATAATTTTTTTAAACAAAAGATGGCAAAACTCGTACTTTTAAATTAATACGCTTAACGGAATGTTCATCCTTGTCTGTATCATCCGCAAAGGCTAATAAGCGCTGTGCCATTTCTCGTTTTTCTGCTACAGTAACGTTATCATCGAATAGGGCCAATGTGATATTTTCGTCTGCCAGGTAGCATAAATGATTACATGTCATTTTGAGCACTGCCATTGAAATCCTCTCGTCCACTTCTCTGTAGTTGTACATAGCCCGAATAAATTGAAAGTCTCTATTAGGAGCTTTAACGGCCAACGGGGATCCAAACCAAAATTGTACATAAAATTTCACTATAAAAACAGACGCATCACGCAAATACTTTTCTTCGTGTTTACTTCAACGGAAGACTTATCGAAAAAGGTATAGCTTCAGTGAAAAAATGCCATAGACATCCAGCAAGCATGATGCATAGGGCCAGGCGGTCGGAAATTATGGCCTTCCGGAACTATTCCCAAAAAGAGAATTGTTAACTCTAATAGTTCGCGGTAGTGATTACGTCAATGATCTTTTTTCAGTTGACATCGACAGAAATCAATGATCTTATTATTTTCTTTGTTTAGTAACCAAATTTAGTATATCAAATTTAAAGAGTTTTTGGTAAATTTTGGCCCATGCTATTTGAAATCGTTCAAACAGACACTAACGCTTGAAGATCCAACACTTGATTCAAAAGCAGCTCGTAAATATAATTCACATATATGATGCCTGCATGGAAGATAAAGCAAACTGCGTTCCAATAACTGTTCTAACAAAACTGCCGAGCCGTTAAATCTTCCGGAATTGGATGCACTTTTATCAAAACATGCAGCAACGATTTTATCCGAAATTCCCCACTCTGTCAGCATGTTGAAGGTTGCGCGAGATATTTCATCGCCAGTGGATGCAACTACTTTTAGTATTCCCAAAAGTTGTTCACCATCAGAATATGATATTATAATTGGTATTCTTTCGACTTTTTCTCGACCAGTCAATTCTGGGAGCATTTTTCCATCCCAATGTACCACTTACAAGTTTAAATGCCAAAATCAATTTTTTCCAAAATGATGTGAACATTCAAAGAGTTGCGAGTTGGTAATTACCAAGTCTTTACATCTTTTCTTCGCTGACTCAGATATTTTTTCCTATTATCTTCTCGCTGGCGCTGCAAAGGTATTGTGATATTGAATACGTATTTGTCGACATTATGACCCAAAGCTTTAACAACCGCAGAAATCAAATGCATACTTGCATTATTGGAAATCTGCCATTTGTCCAACGATGAAAGAACATGCGATGTTAAAAAGCTTTTCCTGCCTCTTTTTATAGGGGATAATTCTAAATCTGAACTTGAAAAGTCCATATCTTCTTGAACAGCAGACAACGCATCACTGTTGTTGTCGCTTTCAAAAGATCTAATACAATCAGTAATACAATCTTTGTTATTATTTAAAGATCCCGTAAAATAAATTTGGGCGGTTTTAGGGGTTAAAGTTGGCGTGGCAAAACGTTTTTCGCAAATCGATAGAAACTTACACGACTAATAAAGTTATGAAAAAATATTCAAAACTTTTTAAAAGTGTGGGCGAGACCTTCTTTGAGTGGCCGTGGCAAATCGGTAGAAATGTACACGACTAATAAAATTATGAAAAAATATTCAACCATTTTTCAAAAATAAATGTTACAGAGTTTTATGTTCTGACTATAATAGACTTTATCCTATTATCTGTAATCTTGACTCTCTGCCGCTCTTAAAGCAATCGATTTTAACTTTTTTATTACATAATTAGATCCTACTAATACTAATATTTAATAAAGTTATTATACATAATAATAAAGTTATTTTTAAAAAGTGTTTGGCAAATTGATAGAAATTTAAAAGGCTAATAAAAAAAATATCCAAAATGTCTATGGAAGCTGCATGCTTATTCACAACATTCTAGCTTTTATAGTTCCTGAGACCGAGACGTTCATACGGACAAGACCAAAGCGACTTCGGCTATCGATCCTGATCTAGAATATATAAACGTTATATGGTCGAAAACGCTCCTGTTAAGTACAAACGAATCCAGTACTTTATATGCTAATCTAGTATACCCTTTTACTCTACAAGACCTATCATGAATATAGCTGACGAACAGTTAAGAACCCATGTCATGAGTGATGCCATTATTATTAGCCCTAATTTTACAACAACAATTCAAGCTACTACTGATGCTAGCAATTTCGCCTTACGAGCCGTAATATCCCAAGATCATAAACCAATTAGTTTTGCAAGCAGAACTTTAGGCGACTACGAACAGAATTACAGTATAATGATATGACATAATTTCTTATGCTGAATTCAAAGAATTTATTATTACTGAACACAATAGTTATTACACCAAAAACAGAACAAAGACCAACGAAACAAATTTTTAAAATAACCGCAGAGAAAAATAACCCAAGAGAACTTTACCTAATAGATTTTTATGCTATTGACAATGCACAACATTTATCGCGTATTATTATTGGGTCGATTCAAAATTTTATTCCGTTAGAGTTGATTCCGAAATCGATAGAAACTTAATGTTAGTTTTTAGTTGAACTCGGGTTAATGCAGCTACGGTAAAATGAATAAAAGCGGTCGTTGGAAAAGAATGGATAGAACGAGCATAGGTAGGGTCAACGGGTTGCCACAACTCCAATAGTGGTCACATTTGTAAGTGTGTGTCCAATATGGGAGTTTTATGTCCGATTTTTTTCTCTTCGGTTGTTACTACGTCGCGATGTTTCGTTTGTCGCTAAAAACACGCTAAAAAAATTTGATAATAATGTTTAAGGACAATCTAGATGAAATTAAAGCATGCGTTGCACCAAGATACATTTCAGCAACAGACTAAAAAGGCAAGGCCCAAAATAAGTTTCCACAATCATAGATGTTCTAAGCCTTCCACATCTTCACCATCTAAGTGAACTTTTCGAACTTTTTCGAAAATTTAGATTTAAAAACTGGACGTGGTCAAAAAAAATTGGTGGGCTTTCAAGTTACAAAAATTGGTTTTATATAACCCCAGCTTCTTCGATCTTATAATAATTATATTCTTATTTAATTCAAGAAACGAATTTACGTATGTATGTACTTGAAGTTCAGGCCAATTTCGTTGCAAACTTCAACAGGGTACTGTGAGCAGTACCTTTTACAGCATTCAAATTAAGTTCATCAATATTTGAACTTATAAATAAAATAAAGTTGCGATCTGGAATTGTTATTATTACTTTTGTAACTTAATTGATTTTTTGAGGCACGAAGTGCGGTTATAAGCACCTAAAAATCGATGTCTACCAGTCAATATCTACTTGAAAATGTCCACTCTAATTTTAAAACAAGAATTTTAGCATGGTGCCAATTGATGATATTAATATAGATTTTAAATCTTAGAACTTCTAAAGTGAAGGTCATATTTTATCAAATTTACAATGCATGAGCATACGTGTGCACACATACAATTGTCTGCTATCACTGTATGCGTAGAAAAAAGCTGCTCCCTGTAGAGCTCTCTGGAGCCATCGTATGGGGTTACGCATCTGTTATTCTAGTGTCTTTGACGAGTCTAAAGGAAACATAAGGCCCATTTACACCGTGAGTGCCTTCAGCGTTTGAGACGAAAAGAATTTTATAAGCCGTTTTTAGTATCATTAAAGAAAATACTTTGGATTGATTTATAATTTCGATTAATAATTTTTCATTTATTAATTCTTTTTTTCTTTACATTAAAAATATTTTTAACACGCCCAGGTATAGCAAATATAACAAAGGTAAAAGTTTTTACCTTCTTTCCCATTTTCTATATTTATTTTCTATGCAAAATATTTCGTATTTGCCTTATTTATGTGAACCTAAAGGACATTAAAGTTAAAAAACTAAATCTGAAGTTACACTAGGAACAAATATTTAAGTGGTAACAAAGTAAACTTTTTAAATTATCATTTGCATAAAACATTGTATTCCAAATACAAACTTTAATGTTGTGGCATAAGACACAACTTATTAATGTTTGGATATGCGGTTCGCTGCCTTCTGAATAAATGTAATTGTACTGGGAATATTAGTCCAGAAAGCTGTTTTTAAGCCAGAGTATATGTTTCCTGTCGGTATTCGTTTTATATTGTTGACAGAGAGTGTACTAATATATTTATAGTTGGTTAAAAACTGACGTATGAATACGTAGAACTCAAAACAGTTATAATATCTTTGCTCGGCATACATAAAGAAATAAAAAACATACCTCTATCAAAGAAACTAGATAAGTAGAATGTCTCCAAATGGGTCTTCTCTCGTACAAAAAACTCAGTTTTATATTTAAAATTATTAAATGCAACTTTAATAATGCTAATCTCACAAATTTACTTTGGATTGAAAAGATATCTACCACTGCAACTATTTTTGAGACTAAGGTTAAAATAGAGATTCACATTAAACATTAGAACATGTGCATATGGTCTTATGGTAAGACAATTTTTTTAAAATAATAAAGAATCGTGCAGTTAAGAAATCTCGATTGTATAACTTAACATATTTTTAGGCTCTTTTCACACTAGAGGAATCCCTTATAGAGAACTCAATAACAGAAACCTGCCGTATCCCCTTATTCAGGACTTGCACGAGTAAGGGGCGTTTACACAAGAGTTGCAATCTGCGTCTCGCGCATACATAGATGTTTAGCATACGGCTCAACTGATGGGAAAGGGGTTTCAAAGTGTATTTTGACGCTATTCAATCTCCAAAATAAAAATTAAAAAATTAAAATAATTGTACATTTAGGACCATAATTTAAAGTCTGAGATTTATACTAAGTGGGGTGGTAATCCTGATAATCTCTCCACAATAATGTGTTGCCAGTTTCTATGGCTATCTTATCTATTTATGCTTGAATAAAGTTTATATGTTTTGTAAGTCCTAAGATCTATCTTTAGGGAAGCAATGCTACACTTTTAGAGTCTTGTGAGATGTTGCTTTCATTAACCTCGTAGAAGGGATACATATTTAGGTAGCTTTATTTTTCTAATAAATTATCAATATTCTTATACTCCCGCCCAAGCTTGTGAGAACCGACAGTTTTTATTTGTGTGTGACCGTTTTTTTGGTATACCGATAAAATAAAAAAAAAACAAACTATAAAACGAAAAAACTTTAAACATTTTTCAAAATATATAATGTAATATATTTACGTTACCCCTAAGGTTTTACTAAATTTTTTAGCAATGTCGGTAAATGAAGCGTAAAGCGCGCACACTAATACATTTTCAAATGTATTGGCTGGCGACTGACGATTGGTGTGTTCCGATCAGAAATGGATCACCAGCAACGCCGAGTGACCGCTCAGGTCGAGAATCCGAATCGGAAAAAAAAGGAAGTCTGTAATCTTCGATTCATTATGTGATCGCTCTTTAGAGACGGACTACGAGTTTTATAGCGTCAACGTTAATGCAAAAATATGTAGAATTACAGAACTTTTAGAATAGTCGGGGCGATATTAAGTTATAGAAACAGAAAAAACCTACTTCAAATTTGAAGCAGGCCAAACGTTAATCCCGACGTCAATCTAAGCAGCAACAGCATTGACGACCGCGTTGTATTATGCAACTTTTCATAGAAAAATGTAATCTTGACATTAAAAATCACTTATTGGTTGGCAAGTAAACGTTTAGAACTTGAAAAATCAATGAAATATGACACTCTGCTCTAAAAATATATTGTAAAAGCCAAGTTCAGTCTTCGACTGAATGCCTTCTTCTTTCATTTCTTTTTTTCGCACGTGTCCCACGGCCATACGTCCCGCCCAACGAACCGAGAAATGCGCGAAAACGCACCCTAGGCTTAGAGCGAGTTCCTTTTATACCGGTTACTCGTAGAGGAAAAGGGTAATCTAGATTCGTTGAAAATTATGTAACAGTCCGTTTGTCCGTTTGTCCGTATCAACGTTGAGATACAGAAACTATAAAAGCTAGACGGTATAGATTCTAGAGACAAAGACGCAATGCAAGTTTTTTGACCCATGTTGTAACGCCCACTTTAGCGCCTACAAACCGCACAAAACTGTCACACCCACACTTTTGAAAAATTTGTTGATATTTTTTCACATTTTTATTAGTCCTGTAAATTTTAATCGATTTGCCACACCAACTCTAACTCTCTAAAACCATCCAAAACTGCCACATTGAATTGAATACATTGAATTATTGAAGATTAAAGCCAAAAATAACCAAAAAATATGTACAGAATCGCAAGTATGCTCAACTGTTCGAAGAGCAGAATCTAAAAGTCTTTCCGTATGCTAAGAAGGGTTTTGGATCTGCCCCGCAGCTCTATTCTCGCTTATACTCTATCCTATAAAAAGTTGCCGAGTATCGGCTGCTTGCCCAACTGCGCGAAGATCAGTCTAGCCCAAATGCAAGTGTAATGCGAGCACCCACTGGAGGCCACCATGCATAATTGCATGGTAAGCGATCTCACGACGTCCAAGCTCTGACCGTATACATGTGTGCCTTATAGGCACTCCTCCCCAGAGCCATTGCTTGGCGACAACTGAAATATATAAGATATATATATAAGCGCCGAAGCAGGCTATGCCGGCAGCTCTGCCCTGTGTTTTTGTGCTAAGAAATCTTTGTACTTCAATCCGAATATCAACCATATAACAGACTTCCATTAAAGCGGGATCTTTCCTACTTCAATCTCTTCTAAATAAAAATACAAAAAAAAAAATATCTGAATAAAACCATTGTCATTATTGGAGTGGAGTGATTATCACTTTGAAATATGTGCCTTCTACATGCCTACCGTGACACATTCGAACTTTGAAAATAGTTCGGAAGCTGGGAAGAGAGAATTGATTTTAACCGCTGCTCAGCGATTTTTTTTGTGTTGTGATTAGCAGAGAAAATTTTAACGAGGAACTAACCGGCAACACCAGCTATATTCCGTAGCCCCAGAAAATAACATAAAACTGCCGTAGCACCAACAACACTACAAAAACCATATCGTGGGAGCAGACTACGCTCACTACGGAAACGACTGGAAAAGGAAGACACACAATAAAATATGTGGTGCGCAATCCACACGCTACGGCAGCGTTTGGATATGCTCACAAAGGCAACGGTTGGGTGTCATGAAGAATTGCATATTACGAGGAAATTTCTGAGAAATCCCAAAGATGCCAAACGTCTGTGCAGATTACATGAAACCAGGGAGAAACCTGTGCGATGACCGGCACCGGTACCTCCAGAGCCCAAAGGCCCACGACAGCAGCAGCAGAAGCAACAAGCGCGAAGGGCAAACTGCTCCTAGCGTCATCGAGGGAACATCAGCGTGCCTAGGACCGAAAATGCCCAGATAACCGAAATAATAATTTAAATTGATATATAGATAAGAAAAATTAATATTGAGCGATACTGCTCGATAAGCTCGTGGACCCGCAAAGTTCACAAAAATGTAAGTAGGAATGTGTAAAATCGAATATGAAATTGGAAAGCAGAAATAGGTGCTTTCGAAAACCAATAACAAAACATGACAATTAATTAAAAGAGAGATAAAACTAAACAAATACAACAACAAAATTAATATATATATATACATATGTATAAGAAACCTAAGCCTAACCAAAAATAAAGAATACTAAGCAAAAATACAATAGGTTGGTTTTGATCTGACGACACTCAGAAAAAATACAATACGGCCAAAGACACTAGAATAACAAGATGCGTAACGCCATACGATTTTTTGGTACACGATTTTTTTGCCGTGGCTCTAGACAAAGACACTAGAATAACAAGATGCGTAACGGCCATACATTGGTTTGGCACTATGCAGCCACTTTTTTGGTGACGGCCAAAATTACTCTCTTTCCGCTCACTCCCGCTGAGAGCGTAAGAAATCTAAAAATATAATTTGCTTGCTTGTGTGAGTAAAAACAAGAGACGAGAACGCGTGTAAGTGTGCGTGTTGTGCTAGAAGACGATTTTCGGGCCGAAATCAATTCTGATCAAAGAAACGAATTTACATGGTACACATTAGGGTAGTTTTTGCCAATTTCCTAGAAATATTATAAAATAAACAAATTTTTAAAAATTCGCGCCCTGACTATTATAATTTTAAAGCTTTTTAAATTTGTTTGTAAAAATCGCCGCTCGAATTAGCTACCGTTTACACATTTATATTTATGTTTAATTCTAATTTGTCTCTCATCTGACATTTTTTTTAAAGCGAAATATTTTTTTTGAAACACTTTTAATGTTAATGTTACATCATATTAGGTCAAATGATTTAATAAATATACTAAATAATTAAATATGATAACTGTTTATTGCAAAAGTAATATCAAAGCCACTAGAATTATTCTAGTGTCTTTACTTTGTTCATATCTTGAGGCACGAGTGCGGACACAAGCACTCAACAATCATTACTTAATTTTTCACACGCCGCAAGATGAATACTCTAATGACAAATATTCTTATATAAAGTCATTTTTGAAATTTATTTTTGTGATAATACGTACATAGATTTGGCTATTTCTAATCTATTTTCAAATAATAATAACGTTAAGGCAATGCAAACAAGAATTTTTCGCATGGTGCCAATTGATCAAAAATAATATAGATTTAAAGTCTAAGAACTTCTGATGTAAAGGGCATATTTTGTCAAATTTACAATGCATGAGCATACGTGTGCACACATACAGTTGTCTGCTATCACCTTGTGCGTTGAAAAGAGCTGTTCGCTGTAGCGCTCTTCGCTCTCTCGCTCTCTAAAAAAAAATTGGAGAGGCTGGAGCCACCTCTAGAGCCACGGCCAAAAAATCGTGTGCCAAAAAATCGTATGGCGTTACGCATCTTGTTATTCTAGGGTCTTTGCTCTAGAGGTGGCTCCAGGATCTCTGGAATTTTTGTTAGAGAGCGAGAGAGCGAAGAGCGCTACAGCGAACAGCTCTTTTCTACGCATACAGTGATAGCAGACAACTTTATGTGTGCACACACCTATGCTCATGCATTGTAAATTTGACAAAATATGCCCTTCACCGTAGAAGTTCTTAGACTTTAAATCTGTATTATTTTTGATCAATTGGCACCATGCGAAAAATTCTTGTTTGCATTGCCTTAACGTTATTATTATTTGAAAATAGATTAGAAATAGCCAAATCTATGTACCTACCATCACAAAATAAATTTCAAAAATGACTTTATATAAGAATATTTGTCATTAGAGTATTCAGCTTGCGGCATGTGAAAAATTATTAAGGCAATGATTGTTGAGTGCTTGTGTCCGCACTTCGTGCCTCAAGATATGACCAAAACAAAGACACTAGAATAATTCTAGTGTCTTTGATGTGACTTTTGCAATAAACAGTTTTCATATTTTTTTTACAAATTTTTATTTTCTACTTCGTATTATTTTTATGAAGTATTTATTTCTCAATGTAATGTCTCCTTTTTGGAAAATTTATATTTTAAATTACAGTAGTTATAATAATTTATATTTTACTTCCTTTAATTATTTAGTATATTTATTAAGTCATTTGACTTAATATGATTAATGTATGTTAATGATCCATTTTTATTATTTAAAATGCACAATAGATTCAGTTGTTTTTCAGTATGTTTTTCTTTTTTTGTTATATTCCAATTCAATAATTGTAAAAAGCGCCCCATTTCGGGTGGGAAGAAAAGCGCGCCAATTTTTCTGTTTTTCCTTTTAATTTCTCTTAGCCCGTTTGCTTAAAGTTGGCTATACGCAGAGCTCCTCAATTTTTTGATATTTTCGCTATATAATCGAATTTATATTGAACTAAAGTCGTTTTGTTGCAAAAGTAAAAAAAGTAAAAAACATTTTAATGGCCCATTTGAATAATCTTATGGATATGGCCAAGAAAAAAAGAAGATACATAAGTGGGAACAAGTGCAGCTTATCCCACTGTCGGAAATCTAGGCGCGATTTCCCCGCTCTTAAATTGTTTAGATTTCCTGAAAGGGATCCAACAATGCTAATAAGATGGGCGGAAAAATGCCAATTTACAGAAGATTTTGTGGCGAGCACTTTATCACTGTTTTTATGACAAGACCATTTCTCCCCAGATGATATTAAGATTAAATATTTGAAGAAAGGGGCAATTCCAGATCGCAATCTTATAAATTATAAAAGTTGCAATATGCCGATATTAATTTAAATGCTTTAGACACTTTAAAGGACACCGCTCACACTCCCCTGTTGAAGTTTGTCGGCAGTGCATTAAAATAAAATAAAATGAAAGTACTGCCTTCTCATTATGGTTTTATGAAAATAATGAATGTTATGCACATAGAACAGATCTTTTAAACAAACTTATAAAAGTTTTGCTTTTTAAGCATTGTAAGTGGACTGTGATAGCTGATAGACAAAAAAAGCAAGCTAAGCTCAGCATTCTATCTCATAAATAAAAAAAATGAGCGTTATTTAAATAACTGACGACTGATCGAGCATTATATAATAAAAAACAATACTTAGAAAAATAACTTAATTGGGGAATATGGAAATGTTTTAATGTTAAACATTAAAATATTTCAAGTCGACTCGAAGGTCATATACGTAAATATAAGACCCCATTACAATTGTAATGGCCTCCCCGTGATGTTATCAACATAAATATAAATATGTAAACGGTAGTTAATTCGAGCGGCGATTTTAACAAACAAATTTAAAAAGCTTTAAAATTATAATAATCAGGGCGCGAATTTTTTAAAATTATTTTATTTTATCATATTGCTACGATATTGGCAAAAACTACCCTAATATTTATAATTTAAATTCGTTTCTTCGATCAGAATTGATTTTGACCCGAAAATCGTCTTCTAGCACAACACGCACACATATACGCGTTCTCGTCTCTTGTTTATACTCACACAAGGAAGCAAATTCTATTTTTAGGTTTCTTACGCTCTCAGCGGGAGTGAGCGGAAAGAGAGTAATTTTGGCAGTCACCAAAAAAGTGGCTGCATAGTGCCAAACCAATGTATGGCCGTTACGCATCTTGTTATTCTAGTGTCTTTGATACGGCCTAATGTGGTCAATAATGTGAAGATATTCGACCATACAGTAGACATACATTCAGTCACTGCGGTTGCTCCATTTCATATTAACAATTTTAAATATGTAAAGCACAATAAAATATATATTACAGTTGTCTACAAAATAAAAAAAATTTTAAAAAAAATTTGAGGGCTTGGTTTTATACCATAAGGGGATACGATGTCCGCTTCTGGTGGAGAATGTAGGTTAACATATTGATTCTATTTGATGAAATCCTTTAGCCAGATCAATAGTTGTAAAATATTGACATTTTCCTAATTTACCAAGGATGTTTGGTATTGGATATCTGTGGTGAATAGCTATTTCATTTATTTTACCAGAAGAATCCGTTTTTTTTTTTGGTACTACCCAAGTAGGACTATTGTATGGTGAATTACTTTCCCTAATTAATCCCTGATCATTAATTGTGGAGTTATGTGTTGTATTTAGTACGTGTTTAATAGTATTTGTAAATGTTGATTTGTCTCCTTCTTTATATTGAAGATTTTTAAATTTATCAAATAAACCTTTCAACTTTAAATTTTCCTCCCGATTTAGATGATCTAATGGAAACTGTAAAAAATCTATTTTAAATACTACAATTTTGGTTTCTTTCCGATTCTGAAGTAATTCATTTGTGTGTTTTATCAAAAAGGGGTAACTGTACTATTTTTGTAATTTAAACCTGACTGTGCATTTTTCAACAATTTTCTACCTATTGTAATATTGCATATAGTAATTATTAGAAAAACTGTGTACATAAAACGGTTCGGTTGCTTTAAAAATACTATTTCTGGGTAACATAATTAAGTTGTTTAAAGTAATAGGGTTATTTGACGTTAAAACTTCACATATAGTATTTTGATTAGGAAGACAAAATATATTTTTATTGATCAAATTTATTGTGGATCCTGTGCCTATTAGTCATTTGTATGTACAACCTTTGTATGCTATTTCTATGTATTCGTGTTTTTCGGGGATGTTGACCGAAAATTTTTCGTTTGGTTTAGAGTTATTTTGATTTTGTTTGTCACCTGCTGTGTGTATAGGTGGGTCTAAATGGTTGCATGCATTGATAAAATTAATGTTGGCCGATATTGAGTTTGGGTATTGGTATTGAATATGTGTGATTTAAAATTCTGATTAAGTTTTTATTACGGTTTTCTGGATTTTTGTTTAATTCAAAATTACTATGTTCTTCAATATTGTGCAATAGTAATTAAAGATCTTAAGTCATAATATCATGATAAGCTAAAATAGTGGATAATTGTATTGGTAGTTTTCTAATCAGCATTTTAATAGAATCTTTAATAGGTTGAATATTTTTGTTTTTTTTCGCACGGGTCCCACGGCCACACCTCCCGCCTAACCGAGGGCCACTGGTGTGTATCGTACGGCTCGATTCGCAAGAAGATAGACGCGATAGAAATAATTATATTAAATATTAGTGTTAGTAGGATCTAATTATGTAATAAAAAAGTTAAAATCGATTGTATTAAGACCGGCAGAGAGTCAAGATTACAGATAATAGGATAAAGTCTATTATAGTCAGAATATAATACTCTGTAAGGGCCATGCAACTCATAGTTAGATCTACAATGATTAAAGATAAGGGTATATAGTTTCTAGTGAATCTACTTGGAAAAAATCCGGCTGGTAACCTTAAAGGTGTAAATTCGGAATCAACAATTGACGTCGTCTTTCCGCTTCTTCGCAGAATGCTCTTAGATTTCCTTTATAAGGTGTCTCCCTGAAGTTCTCCAGTAGTTTGTAGTTCGGTTCAAGTTCTGAGATTAGTCTGGATTCGAGGGATGGCCAATCTTCGATGTTCGGAAGTCCTATAGATCGTGTTACTTGTCCATCAAAGTTCATTTAGATGGCTCCAAGTAGAATTCTCTGTTGTCGCACATCATTGGTTTGGTAAAGTGAAATTACTCTGCTGACGAAGGTGTGGAGGGTTTCTGGATCACCCTTGAGTGACATGATGTCTTTTAGCTGACGACGGAATTCAGCGATGTTGTTGTCGCGTAGCGTAACGATTTGGGGTGCGGTAATAATTGATTGTGCCATTGTAATTTGTTATTTGTTTATTATATTTTTTGTTTGTTTTTATTTATTTCAGGGTATAATCTCTTAGAATTTTAAAACTAATATTAAAATTTTGCAAATTGTATTTTGTAATTTTACTTTATTTTAACTTGTTTTAACTTCGTGTAGTTTTTATTCCGAACAATAATTCACTTATTTTTGTATTTTTTATTTTTAACTTGTTTACTTATTATAGTTTTTATTTCAAATATTTTTTTTACTTATGTTTGTATCGTTTAAATGTTAGTGGACTTATTGGATTGTTTCATTTTCTACTTTTATCCGATTTGTGGGACACTTGGTTCTAACAAGACAGTGCAACAGCACACACTTCAAGGCCATCGATGACTGTTTTGAGCAAACACTTTCCAGAGCGCCTTATCTCAAGTAGAGGCGATTTGGAATGGCCGGTGGGCTCTCCCGATCTGTGCACTTGTGATTTTTTCTATGGAGCTTTTTTTTAAATCCCTTTTTATGTGAACCGTCCAAGAACCCTACAAGATTTGAAAAGCAACATCCAAAAAGAAATTGGCAACATAACACCTGCTATGCCAACAAGAGTCATTACAAATGCCAGAAATCGGTTTACGCAATGTATGGAGAATGAGGGGCCCTATCAGATCCCATCTTCAAAAAATATAAATAAAAGCTTTGGACACGTACCTGCATTATAAAAATAAATAAATATTTTCCGATGCCTACAATAGTTTGTATTGAGTTCTGGAAAAAGGAAAGGAAATTCTTTTTATTCGGATACTTTTTGTATCCTACCGACTGCGCGAGTTACCAAATTGCCTTAGGTCGACACGGTGGGAAGCTACGATGTGCGTCCATACGCTTATCTATGTACTTATGAATCCTTCTTATATTTAATTATATAGAAATTTTTTTTATTTGCGGATAAATTAAACGATCGACTGTTCAAGTAGATGATACAACTCTCAATAATAAAGCTTTATTGGAAAACGATTATGTAGATGCTTACAAAGTAGAGACGAAAGCCCTTTTTTTAGATTTTTATGTATGTGTCACTATTGATATTCTTCGGTGCTTATGATCCCGTTCGCTCATATGCACAGGGTAGAGATGGGTTCGTGATGAAAGGCAAGGTTGTCGCTGTTATGGTAACTCCTCCCCCCCTAGCACGGAGTGAGGCCCGTAACGAATGTATGGGTTGAACGAGGATCACTAGCCTATCGTTTGGGACATCTGTAGGTACAAGTGCCAGTACACTGGCGACTATAATCTGAACATAGTTTGAGTTTTTAATGCTGCAGATTGTGCTTGCTTGTCCAGGTATAGGGTATTTGCGGCATGATGAACTTCAAATTTTTATTTCTAAAATACTTGGACTGTTAATAATATCTTAATATCTTGTCCCTGTTGGACTTAACTTCAAATTGACATTTATTGTAGTTTATTTTGGTATGCATTTTGTTTAACTTAACTTTGTTTATGCTTTCGAATAGGTTATAGCCTTATATATATAATTATAGCCTTTCTGACTTGTCTATTTCTATTTGTTCAGCTGAAGACCTTTGTTGATAGACTTATAAGTAATTACATAGGTAGTTTGTTTGAAGATAATGAAATAATCTTAATATTAATAATAATTTTAATTAATACAAATTCTTTTTGCTTGAATATTGGTATTTAAAGGGGATTTTCATTATTCCTGAATTGTATCCTACTTCTAACAATCGGTACAGTTTTTTCGGTATTTAGAATAGTGATATTTTTGAATCTTTAATGTTTCTAAAAAAAATTTTATTTTTGCTTTTTGATAAATTTGAATTTTAACTTTAGTTTCCTCCTTTTTTTGTGTTTAACGTAAACTTTTCCAAATTTATTAAGGTTACATTTATACTAATATTATTTATATTACCGAGTTTATTTAAACAAAATGTATTATAATGACTCTTTTTTTTGTTTTTAATAATTCAAGTTTATTTGTTTTTATTATTATTATTATTATTTTTTCAGTTTATTTTGTTTAGGTCGTGTTCGATGTTGATGTGGAATCTGGATCTGTAATGTTGCTACCCTTATTGACTATTCTATTAATATTCCCTCTTATCTTTGATTTATGAAGTTTTTGCTTTTTCTTAGTTAGCAACGTTGGGCCTGCGTCAGCGTGAACTATTTGTTGAGTAGTGACGGCCGTTAATTTATTCCTTATATTTTCTTTTCTGTGTATAGTTTGATTTGGGGTAACCGGGAGTGGTTCGTGTCTATCCTAGTTAAGTTTTTGTATTTTAGTTATTTTTGCCTGGTCTACTTGTTCCTTAATTTTAGGGTAAAGGTCTTTACGAAATGTATTTAATTTAGTCAAATAGTCATGATAGTTATCAAATGTAATATTGTTATTAAAAAGATGGGTTCTTCCTTCCTTCTTTTAGTAGCAGAATGGATTGAGTTATTATAAGTGATTATTGTTTCTGATAAAATTTCTTCGTGATTACATTCGAGCTTTTCTTTGGACTTTCGATCTATAATGATTCTATAGATTTCGGTCAATGTGGAGTACAACCGTTCGACTGGAGCATTGCTTGAAGATTGCTGAAACGTCGTAGTGTAAATCTATATTATATTGTGAACAAAAACTTTTGAAAAGGTTAGATTGAAATTCGGCACCTTGGTAGCAAATGAGTTTTTTTGGTATGCCAAAACTTTGAATAAATTGCAAAATAAATTGTGGTATTTATACTATCCCTGGGATCGTATAGGCTGCCGCAAAATTTCGAGAACTTATATATTATTGTAACCACGTATCGGCCCTTAATAGTATACAAGTCCGTGTGTACTATATTTAATGGTCCATCCGGGGTTTCTGTTTTTTTGATAGGCTTGTTTAGGTGGGTTTCTGTCATATTTCAAAGTTTTGCATACATTACAGTTTTGAATTATCGGTTTTATTTTTTCATTCATGTTTGGGAAATAGAACTCTCTTTTGAGTTTTAGTGTCACTTCATCAGCCCCTCTATGATCAAAATTTTCATGTTGCGTACGAATTTTTTCTGCTTGGTTGTCGATGCCTATCAGGTCTGTTAAAAATATCTTGCATTTAACAAGTTTATAAGTGTTAGTGTGAGCAAAATATTGTGAGTATGCCTTCTGAATTAAATTAAATATTCTGTCTGTTGTATATACTGCGCAGATTTTGTTGGGTTTTAGAAGAACTTTTAATATTTTGGCTATGCTTTCTAACTCTGGGCTTATGATTGTTCGTCGTAATTTATTTTTAAAAGGGACTATTGTAAAGGACTCGGAGTTCGGCCTTTCTCCAAGGATCAATTGAAGTCTGAAATCATTAAGTGGTTTCTCTGAGATATGAATATTGTCGTTTGGTTTTTCTGAATGGAAGGTAAAACCCGCTGTGCCTCCCAATGTTTCAATGTCATTACAGTTAATTTCTACATTTATTCTGCTTAACGCATATGCAACGACATTTTGCGAACCTTTTTTATAAACTATTTCAAATTCGTATTCTAGTAGTTTAAGTCTCCAGCGGACAAGTTTACTGCCTGGCTCTTTAAAATTCATTAACCAAATCAGGGGTCGATGGTCCGTAACCATTTTAAATTTTTTTCCAAATAGATATGGTCTAAAATATTTAATTGCCCAAAGCATTAATTGCCCAGCATTTCTTTCTCTACTGTACTATAATTCTGCTCGGTATCGTTCAAAGTTCTGCTAGCGAAGGATACAGGTTTATCGCTTCCCAAACTGTCTTGAGACAGTACCGCACCCAAAGCTACATTGCTAGCGTCCGTAGTCAGAATAAATTGTTTAGAAAAGTCTGGATTTTGCAGAATAGGATCATTACAGAGAAGAGTTTTGCATATTTCGAATGTATCGACGAAATTTTGGTCAATTTTAACTGTCATCTTTCCTTTCAATTGTGCTGTTAAGGGCTTGGTTATCCTTGCGAAATCACGAATAAACTTTCTGTAGTACTCTAGCAATCCTAAAAATGATTTAATTTCCTTCCTTGTTTTGGGGAGTGTAAAATTTTTTATTTCTGTTAATTTGATTGGGTTAGGCTTAATGCCATCAGCTGATATCCATGTCCAAGATATTCGATTTTTTTTCCTAGAAATTCAGATTTTTTAACTTGCAGCTTGAGGTTTGTAGACTTTAGTTTGTAAAAAATCGTATGTAGGTCTTGCATATGCTCTTGCAGCGAGGATGAGAAAATTATAATATCGTCTAAATATATTAAACAACATTTGCCAATTAATTCCCTAGACACACTTGCTGAAATATTGCTGGAGCGTTCGTTAACCCGAAGGGCATTCTGACAAATTCGTAATGGCCACCTTCCGCGGAAAAAGCTGTTTTTGCCATGTCGTCGGCAGCCATTTCGATTTGATAATAGCCACTAGCCAAATCTAAGGCGGAGGAATAAGTGGCCTTTCCTAATTTATCGAGAACATCGGTAATAACTGGCATAGGATATCTATCTTTAACTGCTTTTTCATTTAGTTTTCTGAAATCCACCACTAATCTCCACTCTTTTTTTAAGTTTTTATCCTGCTTTTTAATGACCAACCAAACCGGTGCGCTCCATGGTGAATAGCTATCTCCAATAATATTCATTAACTTTCTTATTTGGTTTTGAACTTCTATTCTTTCGCAGTGTCCATACCTGAATGGCTTGGTGTATATGGGGATGTCATCCGTAGTCGGGATGTTATGTTTTATTGTATTGGCAAAAGTTGATTTGGTGTCTTCATCATAAAATATGTCTTTAAATTTTGAGCAAAGTTTCTTTAATTCGCTATACTCTTCCGTATTAAGGTGTTCTAGATGTAATTGTTTAAAAACATTAGTATCCGGTTTGTCTTGTAATTTTACACAATCGGAAAAGTTAAATTCTATAAAAACGTCTTGTTCTCATTTTTCAACTACTATTGGCGTGCCCACGTCGATATGTTTAAAGGAATCAGAGTGATTTACTACTTCGATGTAGCTGATGTAAGCTGTGGCCTGGTACAATCCATCAGACGAAAACAAATCCGGAGCAAATTTTTTTGTTCTGTAAGAAATGTGCCGTTTTGCAAATTCCCTGTCATTGGAATGATCTTTACACTCCTGGGTTCTAAAACATATAATTGAGGATTCGATTTGTTTTGAAAGCAAATGGTTAAGTTAGTTAATGTCGTTCTCAATTGTGATTTTACCAGATCAATTTCTGCTCCTATTTGCTGAAGTATATCCATGCCAATCACTCCGTCAAAGGTATTGTGAAATCTGAACAATAAAAAGGAAAAATTTCCAGATGTGTTAAATTCTTTAAATGCAGGGTATCGGACTTCCTCAATTATTTGATGCGAATTTAAAGCTGTTGTCAAGGTGTTCACACATGAACACGAATATATTTAAAGACTTACAATTTTGGACTCCGTTCGTATCTTATGTAAATGAATCGAGAGCGATAAATTATATTTAGAATTTTGTTATCTAAGGCGACATGGGTGCAGTGCTCAAAAACATGTAATCTAAGTGCACACTACATGAATCAGTCACTTGAGATCGTTCCCCGCCTCCTAAAAAGTCCCTTAGTGGGAGACCACAGATAAGGTCCTCGCCGCTCAAGATAGGCAGATGTGCCGGAGCGTGGGACCCCGATGAGGCGGGGACTATTTACTTAGGCCTCTGCGTAGGCCATTTACTCTAAGATGCGATTCTCATGTCACCTATTTAAGCCGAAGATATTTCCAAATAAAACCAGTTTCTTACAAAAACTCAACGAGTAAAGTCTTCTCAATTTGGGATTTTACATTTGGTCCTTCGAGCCTTTAATCGACTCTGCAGTTTCCCCCTACCAAAGGTAAGGGACTCAGAGAAAGGCCAGCTCCTTTAAGCATTGCTAAGCTAATCTTGCAGCTAAAGGTAGCAAAAATAAGTGACTCTTGTTTCCCCCTACCAAAGGTAAGGAACAGAGTATAAATATAAAAAGCAAAAAGATACAAAAGAATCTTTTATGTTTTAAAACAAGCACCTTATAGTCTATAGCTAAAGGTTGCTTTGTGTACCATCATAAATTGTGGTAAGGCGTGCTTGAGGCCATACATCAGCAATTGTGAAATTAAAAAGTGCATAACAAAAGTGCCTTATAAATGCTCTAATAGCATTAAATCAGCTCATAAAGAGAGTGCAGTGTATATGCCAAAAGCGCATTAATTAAATAAAAAGTGCCTGAAAACAGTGCCTTATTAATGCTCTAATAGCATTAAATCAGCTCATAAAGAGAGTGCAGTGTATATGCCAAAAGAGCATAAATGCCAAAATAAATGGCTAAAAAACAAAAAATCTGACTGGACTACAAAAATAATAAAACGTGCCAAACAAAAAAAAAAAAATCATCGTCAAACATCGACGGAGCCTTAAAGAAGAGAAGGAAGTCAAAAAGTCAAAGGAGCCTCTACCAGCAGCAGAAGCAGCAACAACAGCAGCAGCAGAAGCAGCAACAGCAGTAGCAACAGCAGCAACAACAGCAGCAACAGCAGTAGCAACAGCAGAAGCAACAACAACGACATCAGCTAAGTCAAAACAAGAATTTTCTGTTTATCCAAACACACATATATATATAAATACATATAAAATACATATACACGTACTATATATATTAAGAAATTACAAAAAATTTTCAAAATGATGTCAGAAAAGACTATTCAATTCCTTAAGAAGCAGTCCGAAATTATTTTGGAAATTAGAAAGTTGGAAGTAAAACCAACATTAACAGATGTAGAAATTCTAAAATTAAATGAGCTTCAAAAATGTTTCATTGCTAATCATAGCAATTTGTTGAAGATCGGCGTTTTCGATCATGAATATTTTAACACGAAGCAGTATGATTTAATAATGATGATGTTAGAAAAAATTCAAAATAAAAATGAAAAAATTAAGGGCGAGTCGGTAGAAAACACTTTCCCTAAATCAAACACCCCCCCCCCCCCCTACATTAAACCTTGAAATGTGTGGTCACCCTGAAAAAGAGGGTATAGCACAAAACAACGCTTTAAAAGTAGAGCAGGCATTCCGAATTAATGTTGGCCAATTTCGAGTATATCTAGAAGATACGTCTAAACTAATAGACAGTAGTCAAGATTTCCTTAAAATAAGGAAAAATAAAATTGAATTTTTATGGCATAAAATAGATAACCTGATTGAACAGGTGAATAGTCATTTTGAGAGTTCGCTATTCGAAGAAGAAATTAGCGAACTTGAATTTGACAAACAAAATATTCTAACAGCCATTAATAGTCGACTCAGTGGCACAATAAATAAAGCTGAAATGTCGACGGTTGTTAAGGCGGAGGAGTTACCAACCCTGCCTAAAATACAGATACCCACTTTCTTTGGTGATTCCAAAGAATGGGATCTTTTTAATGAACTCTTTACAGAGCTCATACATGTGAGAGAGGATCTCAGTCCTTCTCTCAAATTTAATTATCTAAAGTCAGCATTAAAAGGAGAAGCCAGAAATGTGGTTACTCATTTACTGCTCGGCTCTGGAGAAAATTATGAAGCCACTTGGGAGTTTTTGACCAAGCGGTATGAGAATAAAAGAAACATATTCTCAGATCATATGAATAGGCTTATGGATATGCCAAATTTAAATTTGGAATCCAATAAGCAAATAAAAACATTTATTGACACGATTAACGAGTCAATTTATATCATAAAATTAAAGGCACAATTACCAGAAGATGTGGATGCAATTTTCGCTCACATAATTCTTCGGAAATTCAATAAAGAATCACTCAATTTATATGAAAGCCATGTTAAAAAGACAAAAGAAATACAGGCACTTTCTGATGTCATGGACTTTTTAGAGCAAAGGCTCAATTCTATATCATCATTTTCACAGGAAGTAAAACCTGTAAAGAAAATGATTAATAATAACAAGAATAAAAATTATAGTGACAATTGTGCATACTGCAAAATACTAGGGCATTATTTAATTCAATGCCATAAATTTAAAATAATGAATCCAGCAGAACGGTCTGACTGGGTAAGAAAAAATGGGATTTGCCTAAGATGTCTGAGGCATCCGTTTGGTAAAAAATGTATAAGCGAGCAGCTTTGTTCGACTTGTCGTAAACCTCACCATACTTTACTTCACTTTGTAGGTCATAATCCAGAAAAAGTGAATACATGTAGAACAACAGGTCAAGCCTTGTTGGCCACGGCCTTGATTCAAGTAAAATCAAGGTATGGAGGCTTTGAACAATTAAGAGCATTGATTGATAGTGGCTCTCAAAGCACAATTATTTCAGAAGAGTCTGCACAGATTCTAAAATTGAAAAAATTTCGGTCTCATACTGAAATAAGTGGAGTATCTTCCACAGGAACGTGCATCTCCAAGAACAAAACGGTTATTTCGATAAGAAATTCTCCGAAAAATTTAGAAATTGAAGCACTTATTCTCCCAAAGCTTATGAAGGCACTTCCAGTCAACACGATTAATGTTGATCAGAAAAAATGGAAGAACTTTAAATTAGCCGACCCCGATTTTAATAAACCGGGTCGTATTGATCTAATCATTGGAGCAGACGTATATACTCACATTCTGCAAAATGGAGTTATAAAAATAGATGGTCTCCTTGGGCAAAAAACTGATTTCGGGTGGATAGTTTCTGGATGTAAAAAATCCAAAGGAAAAGAAACCATTGTAGCCACAACAATAGAAATAAAAGGGTTAGATCGCTACTGGGAAGTGGAAGAAGAAGAAAAAGATGATATCGAGTCTGAAATCTGTGAAAATAAATTTATCAAAACGACAAAAAAAAGATTCAGATGGGCGATACATTGTGTCAATTCCATTCAAGGAGGATGTCACCTTAGGAGATTCAAAGAAACAAGCGATAGCTCGTTACATGAATCTGGAGAAAAAACTAAAAAGAAATGAAAAACTTAAGGTTGACTACACTAAATTCATGAATGAATACATGGATTTAGGACACATGATTGAAGTGAGTGATGAAGGCAAATATTTTTTACCGCACTAGGCAGTAATTAGAGATTCAAGCCTTACGACCAAATTGAGAGTAGTTTTTGATGCTTCAGCAAAAACTACGAATAACAAAAGTTTGAACGACATAATGTGGGTTGGGCCACGAGTTCAAAAAGATATTTTTGACATTATTATTAAATGGAGAAAATGGGAATTTGTGGTTTCGGCAGACATTGAAAAGATGTACCGACAAATTAAAATAGATAATAATGATCAAAAATATCAATATATTTTATGGAGAAATTCTCCAAAAGAAAAAATTAAAACATATAAATTAACCACAGTCACTTACGGAACTGCATCTGCACCATATTTGGCTACCAGGGTTCTGGTAGATATTGCAGATAAATGTAAAATCCAAGTTATTAGTGCAATAATTAGGAATGATTTCTATATGGATGACCTAATGACTGGAGCTGATTCGGTAGAAGAAGCTAATAAATTAATAACATTAATTTCCAATGAATTGCAGAAAGTTGGATTCAACTTAAGGAAATGGATTTCCAACAATTCCAAAATATTAACCACTGTGGAGGACACAGGGGACAATAAGGTTCTCAATATTATCGAAAATGAATGTATTAAAACTTTATGACTAAAATGGGAACCTCAAAATGATTTATTTAAATTCAGCGTAAATTGTAATGAATCAAAAAATATAAATAAGCGCGTTGTGTTATCAACGCTAGCAAAAATATTTGATCTGTTAGGATGGTTGGCACCAGTCACCGTTTCAGGAAAACTTTTTATTCAAAAACTTTGGATAAATAAAAGTGAATGGGATCAGGAATTATCCATAGAAGATAAAAATTATTGGGAAAAATATAAAGAAAATTTATTATTGTTAGAAAATATTCGAATCCCAAGGTGGATTAATTCAAACAGTTCTTCAGTCATTCAGATTCACGGATTTGCGGACGCCTCCGAAAAAGCATATGCTGCAGTAGTCTATGCTAAAGTAGGACCTCATGTTAATATAATAGCTAGCAAAAGTAGAGTCAACCCTATAAAAAATAGGAAGACAATTCCCAAACTCGAGCTGTGTGCAGCTCACCTGCTTAGTGAATTAATCCAAAGACTAAAAGGATCAATTGACAATATAATGGAGATCTATGCTTGGAGTGATTCCACGATTACCTTAGCATGGATTAACAGTGGTCAAAGTAAGATCAAATTTATAAGAAGAAGAACGGATGACATTCGGAAATTAAAAAATACTGAATGGAATCATGTTAAGTCAGAGGATAATCCAGCAGATTTAGCATCCAGGGGAGTGGATTCTAACCAGTTGATCCTGTGATTTTTGGTGGAAAGGTCCGAAATGGCTAGCCGACCCAAAAGAACTTTGGCCTCGGCAGCAGTCTGTAGAAGAACCTGTCTTAATAAATACGGTATTACATGACAAAATAGATCCTATTTACGAATTAATAGAAAGGTATTCCAGTATAGAAAAACTTATACGTATAATAGCATACATAAATAGATTCGTACAGATGAAAACAAAAAATAAATTCATCAATTATTTCAGTAAAGGAGATAAGAATAGCGGAAACAGTTGTTATTAAGAAACAACAAGAATACCAGTTTAGGCAAGAGATAAAGTGCCTTAAAGTCAAAAAGGAAATCAAGACAAATAATAAAATATTGTCATTGAATCCATTTTTGGACAAGGATGGGGTTCTAAGAGTTGGAGGAAGATTGCAAAACTCCAATGCAGAATTTAATGTTAAACATCCAATCATTTTAGAAAAATGCCACCTAACAAGCTTATTAATAAAAATGCTCATAAGGAAACATTGCATGGAGGGATAAACCTTATGCGAAACTATATCCAAAGAAAGTATTGGATTTTCGGGTTGAAAAATTCGTTGAAAAAGTATTTAAGAGAATGTGTAAAGTGTGCAAGGTATAAACAAAATACAGCTCAGCAAATAATGGGTAACTTGCCAAAATATAGAGTGACGATGACATCCCCGTTTCTTAATACTGGAATAGATTACGCAGGTCCTTATTATGTTAAATGTTCAAAAAATCGTGGCCAAAAAACATTTAAAGGATACGTTGCCGTATTCGTTTGCATGGCCACCAAAGCCATACACTTAGAAATGGTAAGCGATCTGACGCATTTTTAGCAGCACTCAGAAGATTTATTGCTAGACGGGGAAAATGTTCCAATATCTATTCAGACAACGGAAAAATTTTGTAGGAGCTGCGTTATTTAATGCAATACAAGAAAATATAACGATTGCAGCGCAGCTTGAAAAGGACAGGATTGATTGGCATTTTATTCCCCCGGCAGGACCTCACTTCGGAGGTATTTGGGAAGCTGGGGTTAAGTCAATGAAATACCATTTAAAGCATATAATCGGCGACACTATTTTGACTTACGAAGAAATGTCAACTCTTTTATGTCAAATAGAAGCATGCTTAAATTCAAGGCCATTATACACTATAGTTAGTGAGATGGACCAACAAGAGGTTTTAACACCAGGTCATTTTTTAATTGGAAGACCACCTTTAGAAATAGTCGAACCAATGGAAGATAAAAAAATCGGAAATTTGGATAGGTGGAGACTTATTGCCGTCTCGATTGTTATTTCCCTTATAATTATTACGGTGAGACTGATTCTGATTGTTTCTATAATTATGAGAGTAAGACTGTTGTTGGTTGTCAGATTTATACTCTATAGGTCTCCACTGGTCATTACGCTTATATGTGAAGGCCGTGCCATTACCTGTATTTTCAAATTTCCTTTTTCGGGATAGTAATAATAATAAAGATAATAAATGTTTCTTTTCTCGATAGCAGACTCATAGGCATCTATAATGGAAGTAGGTTTAGCTGACCTAATGAAAGAACCCAGAGGTCCTTTTATACTTAAAACAAATGTATTTAAACATATTTTGTTGAATGACTCTTTCTTTGCACTAGCTACTGCACTTGGTAATTCTTGGTTTTCAACCTGATTAAACAGGCTTGTCTTGATTTCTGTAATCGTTTCAAAAAGCTTAGTAACTGACAAATTTTGAAGAGATAAAGAATGCAATTCGTACAGTAACGTAGACTCATCGCGTTTGTCGGAAAATGTATTAATCAGGGTTTGTTTGATGTCGTACCACACAAGTGGAGTACCTGTCGATAATAGCGCTTCATTTGCCTTGCCCTCAATCTTGTTACGAATAGCATTTTAATTAATAATTAATAGCATTTTGCCATATGAAGTCATCTCCGTACCCTTTATTATTATCAATATCTCCTCAACGTTTACTATAAATTCCTTGAGTGCCTTAGGGTTACCCTCGTATACTTGAAGAAACTTAATTGCATCCGGTATACGAAGGGAATTGAATACCTCTTGAGGTGTGGTTACCGAAATGGGATCGTTTGTGAGGGAATCCGAGTCGGATGTTATATCGTCCGATGACAAGTCAAGGTCTAGTCTAGTCATATTTCTGGTTAATATTTTTTTTTGTTTTATTTAATTTATTTATTTAATTATTTAATTGAGAGAGTTTATATTTAGTAAATTTTTATATAGGATATGTTTTTAATTGCTTAAATATATATTTTTGTTTTTAATACAAATTTATAAAAGACTAACTTAATATATTTGCAAGATAAATTTTAAATATAATGATTAATTATTTTATGGAAATGTAGACGTCTGTTAAAGAAATGAAAAAAAGTAGAGTATATTTGAATTGTTGGGTTTTTTGTTTTTTTTTTCTAATGTTACCTTATTGCAACCGCCTTATTGCGTTTTGTTTTCTTTTGTTTTGAATGTTGCCTTATTGTGTCTCCAGATAGGTTATACATTGAATACGTGCTCAAAGCGGTGCGCAAGTTTTACATACACAACGCCTACAGGCCAAGCGATCAGCAGCGCAGTCCAACATATCCCATCTTACTCTTTTTTCTGTATGCGTACATATGTATGTACTAAGTTGTAAGTGTATTGGCATTGCAGTTGCAGACAGTTTCGGTTCTAACCTTCAAACACGATCGAGGCAGCACAGCTTCGGTCTGAAACACGGTCAACACAAGCGAACTGGTTGCATCCAGTCGACCACAATTGCACCGCAACTAACTGCAAGCCACATGACGCCACTTATATAAGTTAAATAACAAAACTATTAACGGAACTAAATAACCCAAACATGGTGAATGCAATACGATACAACCAAAAGTCAATGCCACCAAAGAAGTGTCGAAACTTTGTGACACAATTTAATTTCAATAACCGAACATCCGCCGACTTAACATCCACCCGCAACATCAGCGGCTTCAAATTGCTAACGCTGCAATTCGATGCCTAAATCTTATTGGTCAGCGCAGCCCTGCCGAACCTCTGTCGAGCCTCTGCCAGCAGCGCGGCCCAAAGTCACAGCTAGCGTAGGGACAGCCTAACAATTGTAAAATTAGTCTAAAATCGAACCTTGAATAAAGAACCACTACTGTGGAGTTAAATAAACCAAATCTTAGTATTAACTGGCGCCCGAACAGGGACCAGTGGAAACGGATACAGTCTCATTAAGTTAAGACTTGAGGATTAATTTCCCATCCCAACTCACTGGCCCGCTGTTACCAGAGGACTCATCCCTTAAGACGGATCTGGTGCAGCAAAACCCCATCGGTGGATCGCAAGTCTTGTCAGGTCAGCCCGCAGGACAACCTCTATTGGAGTGATCGCAGGATCCCAAGTAGCAACAGCAAACAGGAACACATCCGGATCAACGGGAGGAGTGACCACATCAATCTCAATAATGTAAGCTAGTGAATAAGTGCAAAATTAAACTTACCTAAAACGAAAGAAAGAAAAGTGAAAACACAATTAAAATTCAATAAGCTAAAAGAAAAATTTTAAAATAACAAAATTATTAACTAAGTGAAACAAAATTTAAATAATAAATTAAGTAATAGTGAAGTGAAAAATATTTAACGAAATTGCAAATATTCAAAGTGTGCTTTAATAAATTACATCAAACTGCGTAAAGCGATAATTAAAACCACACTGCATTGCACCAAATAAAAAGTGCATTTATTAGTACAGTATAAATTAAACCCAATCTTGCGATTCCGAAATCAAAGGACCCTCCCAGGTAAAAGGGTAAAACCAGCCACTGGTTTTCACACAATCTAAAACAAACCCAATAAATTAAATCTAAATAATACTGAATAAAATCACACATGCAATTTCTTTAATTACGATTCACACACGAAATATTCATACAAAAATAATTGCTTGCACCAACCAAATAGGACAACCAAAATTATTTAATAAGCATTAATTACAATTTCTATTTCGATAAGTGATAAGTTTTATATAATTTTCAACTCTTCAAGACCAATTATTTTATTCGACACTTGCGCATACAAAGTTTAGTATAAATTTTATAATCTACAGAGTAAAATTTTAAAATAAGTTAACTTTTCAAATCAATGTCAAACCCGAATAATCTTATTAGACCCGCAGTATTTGATACAGTAGAAACTAGCAGAAGGCAAGTAGCTTTCCAACACAGAGGAATGGCACAAAACAACGACGTAGCACAAACTATTAGGCAGATTATAACAGAGCAATTACCTGTTCTGTTACAGCAAGCCCAAACAAACTCATTCGACTTCACTAACGCAGAAAATCAGAGTATCAACCCCGAACACCAAAGAAATTTGGATGACTTAGATAAGGTTCCAGACATAGTAAAGGGACTACGTGAATTTTCAGGCAATCCAGCAGAGTTCGACTCTTGGAAAAAGGGTGTAGATAGGATTCTAGGAACATACGGGCACATTAAAGGCACATCTAAATATTTTGGCATATTGCACACAATTCGCAATAAAATCACTGGCAATGCCGATATTGCTTTAGAAGCTTACAACGTTCCCCTTAACTGGACTGCAATATCTAAATGCCTTACCCTACATTTCGCTGATAAAAGAGATTTGAGTACTTTAGAGTATCAGATGACTACAATAATACAAGGTCCCAATCAATCTGTAGAAGACTTCCACCAAAATGTCTATAAACACCTATCTCTGATATTGAATAGAATTAGTTGCATGGACTTAAACATTGAGTCACAGCAACTAATGACCAAATTATATAGGGACAAAGCTTTGGACACTTTTATTAGAGGACTACGGGGAGACTTGTCACGATTATTGGGTATGAAAGAACCCACCGATTTACCCACAGCCTTACATCTCTGCTTGAAATTAGAAAATCAAGCTTTCAAGTCCAACCATGCCAACAATAGAGCGCAATCAACTAACTTCCGGCAGGCATCTCAGCCTCCACTAAGACCTCCACCAATTCAGAGGCAGCTCCCAATTATTAGCAATCCGAACTTTCAAGCCAGGCCATTTTCACAACCAAGCATGGGTCCACAACCAGCCCCGCTCATCTTTCCTCGCCAAAACAACATTAATTTTGGACAGTACTACCCAAAACCAATCTTACCAAACGTAGGACCGATTCCCATTGCAGCTCGAACTCAATACATGCCACCACCTCGACCATTTGCAGCTAAGCCACAACCACGGCCAGAGCCTATGGACGTAGACCGAAGTCTTCATACAAGACAAATTAATTACATGAACAGACCAAATCCAGGAGAAGCAGGGAAAAGACCGCCTATGCCATTCGCAACCCAAAATGATGTGACCAAAAAACAGCGGCATTTTAATATCGAAACCTCCCAGACAGACACAACTTCTAATACTGACGAACAAAAAGAGACAGGGGAATCAGAAATGTCAGCGTACGTACAAACAATCGCAAATCAAGAGGAACAAGCAGACTTTGAACAATCTTTAACTGAATACTCTGAGATAATCAACGACAACAATGAGAATTACCAGTATGACTATACTTATGTTAATTTTTTAGAATAACAAATTCCTCACTTCCATATTATGAATGCAAGCTGAGGAATGGGAAAATTCTGAAAATTCTAATAGACACAGGCTCAAATAGAAATTATATTAAACCACAGTTAGTTTCCAACCCAACACCCAATGAACAAACTTTTGACGCTGTCTCAGTAGGAGGCAACATTCAGATAACTCATCATAAGATGGCTTACCTATTTGATGACCCCAACGCAATAGTCAAATTTTCTTATTACCTACTCTTAAAACTTTGGACGCGATATTAGGAAACGATGGCCTAAAAGAGCTAGGAGCCATTATAGAAATTAGAAAAAGGGTTGGCCGGCGGTTAACGCGCGCGGCTTTTACTAACCAAGTGTCAGGCGGAGCCGTGACAATAAAAGATTAGGAGTTACTTTTAATGTTTTATTATACCGAGCTAAGCGGAGCTGTAGCGTCGGAGACAAAATCAGAACTGAATACAAAATACAAGAATTCAAACTTTGGAGCTAGCATGAAAACGAAACACATTGTTGCGATCTCATATTCGTAGCGGCCACGCAAATCTGCAGTGTCTGCCGGCTACGTATCGACATCCGGCATAATGCTTACGTTGCAGTATGCCGATGTTGTCGTATTTCATACGCCCGTGGGAGCGACGTTAGCTTTGGTTAACTACCTCCCCCCCCCCCCCTCAAGACGGAGGCCGACCTTAACTCCGCAATCGCCACGTTCAGTTGTCTTGCGGACCTCTTGGCCTTCCATGCGCGCCAGCCCACAATGGCAACACATAACAGGAGGCAACATGATGCTGCTACGGTCAGTGCCACTCGCTGGGGTCTTTCGGGTCATTTCATTTAGACGACGAAGGTACGGGAGACTGAGCACGCTTTGGTGGGAGGTGATGTTCAGCAGAGGGAATTTTGGTACCCCTGGTACTCTGTTCTGGATACCGTTCTGGTTGACGTACAGGGTTCCGTTAATGACGGCACGTCGGGCGAAGGTAACAAGATGCGTACTATGCACCCAGTTTTCAGAGCCGTTGTCCACTTGTACCTTGGCGGCCCTGTCGTTGATGATGCGATCCCCTCATCTACATAGCTGATGGGGTCCAGGCTGCTGGGTTGTATTTCGCAGTGTGCCTCGCCGCCTGCATGGAGTTCTTTCGCACAAGAGCTGCCTGATGATAGCTGGCAGAAGGTGGCGCTAGTTGATGCGGTGCAAGCTTTGACGGTGTGGATCTCGTTGTCGCATTCTGCGATAATGCCATCATCTAAACGTAGCATGGCTCCTTCGTGACTGACGGGGAAAATAGTAATTTTTTACAGGCGAACTTAATTATCGGAAATTTGATGATAAAGTGTTATGCGTTATTGGACTGCAGAACCTTTACGGACGATACGGACATGAGGTCCCCTATGGGGGTGTTGGTGGGCTCCTCTAGCCAAACTGAACTCAAATCTGCGTGATCAAGAATATTTGGGCTTACAATGTTCATTTTTGCAAGTGTCACGGCCAACATTAAATTTTGAAGCTCCATCATGAGCATTCTATTTCTCGCGAGCAACGTTTCATACAAATGACCGGAGTCAATTTGCGACGCTTTTGCTGTTTTGAGGATTAAGTTGACGGTGGCAGTTAATTTATTAATTTGACTCTGGATTTTTGTATTGATTTCTATCTGCCTATTGTTCGCGTCTATCAATTGCGCCTCTATGACCCTACTGTTTTGCAAATCGCTGGCATCAGGTGTACCGGCTACAACCTTTAGTATGGAGCCCAGGAAGTCCAAGCTTCTCGATGGTGCGCGCCCAGCGCATCCAGCAAGTCCCGGAGGTGTGCTGAATCTACATTCAGCAAATTTCTCATGTGTGACTGCGGGAAGTGGCTAAGCAGACCGACCGTCTCCTCTACTACCCGTGCGTACTCCGAAAGATTCGCGGAGTGCCTCACGTAGGCGAAATTCTCCCACACCAAGATCTGGCCATCGACTATGGGAATGTATTTGGCGCGCGAATAATCGGTGATGTGAGCCGATGCCAATGATAGAGACACGAGAAGGATAAGATTGGTCCTGTGGGTGAAAGTTTAAATGGTTGATTTTTTTATTTTGTCGACAAGGGGAACCCAACACCAATAATAATAAAAATGCTTAAGAATATAATGTGCGCGGATGGCGCTACGCTTAGATCTATTAAAAATTACGCCAAGTGGCTAGAAAAAATTTAAAATTAAGCGAAACACTGACCTCGCTGCTGAGCGCGTCATTTTAAATTGTCCTTGTGGACCACCCTCCCCTCAATAAGGACCGTGGTCCCCATGTCCGCTTCTACAGCTTTTTCTTCGCACAACGGCGTGAGCTTGTTGCCGAGTCTTCGGTTGGATTTTACCAACACTTTCTCGCCAACATCGAATGTCCTATTCTGTCGCGAGGCGTTTTCTCTGGCCCTCAGCGCGGTCTGAGCCTTCTGGATCCTATTGTGGATCTCTAGCTGTGGCTCCTCGGGGTGTGTTAGGACGATGTCAGCCGGTCTCCTGTCGATGACCGAGTGAATTGACTTATTATACTGGGTAGTGGCCAACATTATTATTTCGACCGTATCACTCAAGCCCTTGTCTATCTTTGTGCATCTGGCTAGCTCCAGAAACGTGCTATGGAAACGCTCCACCTGCCCGTTGGAGGTGCTGTGCAGTGGTGGTGCGTTTGTAACGCTTAACGGTTCGTTGTCGCAATAAATGGTCTTTGCCCTTGGGAAAAAGTTCATGAGCTGAAGCAGCGCTGGCTTCAGGTCTTCAATAGTTCTCGAAGCGATTGGTTGTACGACGGCAAATTTAGAAAACTTGTCGACGCAAGTGAGGAAAAACTTTTTGTCGGTAGAGAAAATGTCGATGTGCAACATTTCCCCTGTATGTGACGGTATTGGCGTTTCACCGAGTTCTTGTTTTTTCGGGTGCCTGTCATACTTTGCCCTTGCACAAGTCCTGCAATTCTGCACGATCTCGTTGGCCAGCTTGGCCATTTTGGGGAAATAGTATTCCGACAATACCTGCTTTACATTTTCATGTGCTGCTCTGTGCGCCCTATTATGTTCAGCAGTTAAGATTTCCCTTCTTTCTTCGATTCTGAGTACGTCCACGACACGGTTCCTGCAATGCCTGAACTTTGTGGCTGGGAACCTCCGGACTATCTCATCTTGTATCATTGCGAGCGTGTGCAAATCGCAATGGAAGGCGTTTACGGCCCTTGGGACGATTATGTCTGCCAGTTCGTCTAATAAAGATCCCCTGCAGACGAAGTTAACCGTGTGGCGCCTTTTATTCCCGAATAAAATCAAGGTATTTTTAGACGGGAAACGTGCTTCTTCCAGTATTATCTGGTTCTGGAAGCAGTTCAATGGCTTGTCCGTTGACTCGATTGTGTGGGTGAGAGACACCTCACTGTGAATCGTTGCTGCACAAGATTCGGGCTCTTCTTGTTCCAGCACATTAAGCTGTTGTCTGGACAAGGCGTCCGCTACCAGGTTCTCTTTACCGGGCTTGTAAAATAGACGAGCATTGAACTCGTCTATGCGGGCCTTCCACCTCTTAATTTTAGCGTTCGGGTTTGATTCCGACACAGAAAATGTTAACGGCTGATGGTCAGTGAAGATATTTATATCTTTCACTCCATACAAGTAATGCCGCAGTTTAACCAGGGCCCAAACGATGGCCAATAACTCACGCTCGTTGGTCGCGTAGTTGGCTTCACTGCCTTTAAGAGTTCTTGAAATCATTGTTATAGGGCGGCCCTCTTGAGACAACACCGCACCTATACCATAGGCTGAAGCATCTGTCGTTAGATCAAATGGCTTCTTATAGTCCGGGTAGCTGAGCATGACATCTTCTGATGCCAATATATTGCGCAGCTTTTGGAACGCCTCTCGCTGGGACTCAGAGAAATGCACCTGAATGTTCCTCGATCTATGCCTACTAACTATTCCATTTTCGCCCTTTAATATGTTTGAAATGGGCCTTGCTATAGCAGCGAAGTCTCTGATGAAACACCTATAGTAGCTTGGGAGGCCCAGAAACGATCTGACTTCGAATACCGTCTTAGGCTCTGGAAATTTTTTTATGGCCTTTACCTTTTTCCGGTAACCGGTCCGTTGTTGCACCGTTACTGGTGACAATGAACCCGAGAAAGCTCACGCTTTTCTTAAAAAAAACACGATTTCTCGATCGATACTCTCATGTTAGCTTCTTGTAAGCTCTTTAACACCCAATCTACATGTTTGATGTGAGCCTCCTCGTCTTGCGAGAAGATAATCACATCGTCAACATAAACATAGCAAAATTTGCCTATTTGTTCCAGTAGGATGTCATCGATCGTTCTTTGGAAGATGCCGGCGGCGTTCCTGAGGCCGAATGGCAATCTCTTAAACTCATACTTTCCTCCGTTTACCGAGAAAGAAGTTTTTTCCCGATCGCGCTCCGCTAGTACGACTTGATGGTATCCTGATTTAAGATCCAGTGTCGAAAAATAGCGTTCTTTGCCCAAATTGCCTAATATCATTGATATATTTGGCATGGGGTATTTATCGGGAATGGTGTGCTCGTTAAGCTTGCGAAAGTCTATCATCAAGCGCTTTTTGCGGTTTCCCGTATCATCGGTGCCCTTTTTATCTACCACCCATATGGGGTTGTAGGGGGATGCCGATTTCTGAATTATATCGTTTCTTAGAAGATCCTGGATTTCCTTATTAACGAAGTCAGCTACGCCCATGGGATATGGGTACAGCTTGGCATAGATGGGCTCTTCGCTCACCGTTCTGATGGTGGCAACCACCGAAGTATTGTACGGTAGAGCCTCGTTTGGGTCTGCAAAGGCCTTTTTTCTGGCCTTTAATAATTTCCGAAAAGTCTCCCGCACTGAAGCGGGTGCATCTGAGCAATCCACATCGGTGAAATTGACATCAGTGCATTTGTGGAAGGAGATTTTCTCAACTTCCGTACCCCATTTGAGCTGACCGGAGGCCAAACAGAGTGACGCCCCAGCCTGAGCTAACAAATCGAGACCGATTATCCCATCGAAGGTTGACAAGTCTGGTAAAATGAAAAATGCGCGAGCGCCAGAGCTGACGGCAAGTCCCTTGGCTTTGCTGAGAACAGCACATCTGTGAGACTACGCTTGAGTCCCGAAACAAACACACGTAGTGCATCTTCGCGGAACTTTTCGCAGAGGCCCTTTGCTAGGACCGGCTCGTATGACATGTTGACTTTATTAGTCAACAATGTAAGCTTTTTGCCGACTTCATCATAGTATTGTAGCAGGGACATTTTGCCTTGTCTCAGCGTGGCCAGCTCTTGCTCGATTACCTGAACTGGACGTTTGTCGCTGTACGTGAAGTCGAGGCGACTTATAATCGCGTCAAAGTTAAGAACTGTGCCGAAAGAGGCTAGAACAACGTCCGCGGCCCCCCTGATTTTGTTTCTTATAATTATGACCGCCTGATAATGGCGTGAACTGCCGTCGTACGGTCTAAAAATACGATAGGCTGCGAGAGCCGCCTGTCTCCATGAAACATACGATTCATGTGCGCCTGCAAACTCGGGCAAGCATTTGACGGCATCTAGTGGCTCGTCGCAGCGGATGTCATTTCTTATCTCTATGGGTGCATAGGCTTGCACCTCTGGTGGCGTAATATGCGCTGCGGCCAGCTGCTGGGACATTGAGTTGACTTTGTCAAGCAAGACCTTATTTGCGGCGGCTTGCTCAGCTAAGGCAGCGGTGACGGCTGCCTGTATTACGAATTTCAACTGGTCTGGGTCCATGACGCTGTCTGCAGGACGTGGTGAGGGTGGGGGTGAGGGTGTGCGTCTTGGCACTGAACAGCGAATGGGATGGTCGTCGCAATCAGAGTCAGAATCACTACACTTTCGGCGAGTGTTTCTATAGAAAAGGAAGGGTGAAGTCATATGCCTCTAATGTAAGCAACGAAAACTCGAACACAACGCTTGAGGACGGAGGCAACAAAGTTGCAAAATTCCATGGATCGTATTACGTTGAACGACCAAACAAAACGAACAAGATGAAGGCAGACGGAAAAAACAAATTGTGCGTGCATGCATTTGATGCGCCGCTTTTAGTAATTATTCAACAAATGTTTATATATTTTTGCTGCCAATAGTTTTCCGTCAACCTAATCCATTACTAGTTTCATGTATGTTAAAACTATTTATTATTTAATTTCATTTAAGAAGACACTTGCAAAAATGTGTTTATATGTTTAATTTTATTTCGCAGGTTTAAGAGCAGTTTTAGAAAAAGGTGCCCACTTACATTTTTTTTGGTGTTGTGCTGTGTTCTACACTGGAGTTGGTTTCTTGTTTTTTTGTACACTGCTTGTCTCTGCCTCCCGCGCTGCCGTCTCCGCTGTCCAGATAGCTTGCGCGCTAATCTGGCGATAAGTCGCTGCCCGAAGAGCACCCGCGGCTTCGGTGTGACGTGAAATTAAGTTTGCGCTTTAGCGCACCTCAGCCAACTGCACTCAAGAGGCGAGGTTAATGACGGAGCTGTGCTGCCTGTGTTGACGTAGGTCAGCAGCAGCCACTTGTTAAATAGTTCTGTTACAAACAACAGTGGTCACAAGCACTTGTTTTGTTGCTACAGCCCTGTTAATGCGGCTGAGTCTGATTAACTTGTAGTTAGGTTTTTAGTTTGTTTTGCACTTTTAGTTAGATTTTTTTTTTTTAAGTTTGTTTTGCACTTCTTTTTTTTTTTTTTGTTCGTGGGTAATGACTAACGCACTGTCAAATACCACTGGTTGGGCGCCAATTAGAAAAAGGGTTGGCCGGCGGTTAACGCGCGCGGCTTTTACTAACCAAGTGTCAGGCGGAGCCGTGACAATAAAAGATTAGGAGTTACTTTTAATGTTTTATTATACCGAGCTAAGCGGAGCTGTAGCGTCGGAGACAAAATCAGAACTGAATATAAAATACAAGAATTCAAACTTAGGAGCTAGCATGAAAACGAAACACATTGTTGCGATCTCATATTCGTAGCGGCCACGCAAATCTGCAGTGTCTGCCGGCTACGTATCGACATCCGGCATAATGCTTACGTTGCAGTATGCCGATGTTGTCGTATTTCATACGCCCGTGGGAGCGACGTTAGCTTTGGTTAACTTAGACACGGGAAAAAAATTAATGTACTTAAAAAGTGGCAAAATCATTCCGTTAAAAGAGGAAAAATTCGAGCAAATTAATGTAATAATACCTAATCTAGATCACCTTTCGCCTAATCAAAAAATAGAATTAAATCGTTTACTAAAAAAGTACCCTAATCTGTTTGCCGAACCAAACGAGAAATTAACTTACACTACTAACGTTAAAGCGGAAATACGTACAAATACAGATACACCGGTGTATTCAAAATTTTATCAGTACCCAATGTCTCTTAAGAACGAAGTCGATAAACAAATAATTGAACTATTAGACAACAACATAATACGCCCATCTCGATCACCCTACAATTCAACCGTGTGGATTGTACCAAAGAAATTAGATTCGTCAAATATAAAAAAATACAGAATGGTAATAGCAAAGACACTAGAATAACAAGATGCGTAACGGCCATACATTGGTTTGGCACTATGCAGCCAATTTTTTAGTGACGGCCAAAATTGCTCTCTTTCCGCTCACTCCCGCTGAGAGCGTAAGAAATCTAAAAATTTAATTTGCTTGCTTGTGTGAGTAAAAACAAGAGACGAGAACGCGTATATGTGTGCGTGTTGTGCTAGAAGACGATTTTCGGGCCGAAATCAATTCTGATCGAAGAAATGAATTTACATAGTACATATTAGGGTAGTTTTTGCCAATTTCGTAGCAATATGATAAAATAAAATAATTTTTAAAAATTCGCGCCCTGACTATTATAATTTTAAAGCTTTTTAAATTTGTTTGTTAAAATCGCCGCTCGAATTAACTACCGTTTACACATTTATATTTATGTTTAATTCTAAATATTTTTTTTTTTTTTTGAAACACTTTTAATGTTAATGTTACATCAAATTAAGTCAAATTATTTAATAAATATACTAAATAATTAAATATGATAACTGTTTATTGCAAAAGTCATATCAAAGACACTAGAATTATTCTAGTGTCTTTGCTTTGTTCATATCTTGAGGCACGAAGTGCGGACACAAGCACTCAACAATCATTGCCTTATTAATTTTTCACACGCCGCAAGATGAATACTCTAATGACAAATATTCTTATATAAAGTCATTTTTGAAATTTATTTGTGTGATAATATGTACATAGATTTGACTATTTCTAATATATTTTCAAATAATAATAACGTTAAGGCAATGCAAAACAAGAATTTTTCGCATGGTGCCAATTGATCAAAAATAATATAGATTTAAAGTCAAAGAACTTCTAAGGTGAAGGGCATATTTTGTCAAATTTACAATGCATGAGCATACGTGTGCACACATACAGTTGTCTGCTATCACTTTGTGCGTTGAAAAGAGCTGTTCGCTGTAGCGCTCTCCGCTCTCTGCTCTCGAACAAAAATTCGAGAGAGCCTGGAGCCACCTCTAGAGCCACGGCCAAAAAATCGTGTGCCAAAAAATCTAATGGCGTTACGCATCTTGTTATTCTAGGGTCTTTGGTAATAGACTGTAGAAAACTAAATAGCGTAACAATATCAGACAGATACCCTATACTTGACATTAATGGAGTGTTAGCTCAACTAGGTGACAATAAAATATTTTCGGTACTAGATTTAAAAAGTGGATTCCATCAAATTCTTTTAAAAGATAGTGACATTGAGAAAACAGCATTTTCAGTTAATAACGGTAAATACGAATTCATGCGTCTCCCATTCGGATTAAAAAATGCCCCGTCTATTTTTCAACGCGCTCTCGACGATATTCTTAGAGAACACATAGGCAAAATTTGCTACATTTATATCGATGATATAATAGTCTTTAGCAAAGATGAGCTAACACATTGCGAAAATCTTGACCAAATATTTAAAACTCTAAACTCAGCCAATATAAAATGTCAGTTGGATAAGTGTGATTTCTTTAAAACCAAAGTAGAATTTTTAGGCTTTGTTATATCCGATAAGGGTATTCAAAGATTTTTTCACTCGGTGCCAATTTGAGTTGGCTGATTTTTAGTATACCGGCTTGCATTTCAAGCCTTTGGAAGAACTGACCTAAATCAAAAATTCCATTGGTATATAAATCGTCAACATCAATTCTTGCAATAACTTTATTTCCTCGTTTTAGTAAACAAATAGATTCAGTTATTCGCAAGGTTACTAATTTTCGTACTTCATCATTTGTTATGACTTCGTGTACGTTGGGCTTAGATACATTTTGGATACTTTGCCTAGGCAATAGTTCCTTATTTGTTACTGTACAGTTTTCTTGTCTACTTTGTTGCCTGGTAGTGACTTTCAGGACTTTATGTTGCATGTCTTTGAGTTCCTTTATATTTATACGTGAGAGTGCGTCTGCTACAAAATTATCTTTCCCCCTTAGGTATTCTACTGTGAAGTCGTATTCTTCAAGTTCTAGCCGCATGCGAGTTAATTTAGAACTGGGATTAGTCATAGAAAATAGGTACGTTAATGGTCTGTGGTCCGTTTTAATGGTGAAATGTTTGCCATAAATGAATGGTCTAAAATGGGTAATTGCCCAATGAATTGCCGCTAGTTCTTGTTCCGTTGTACTCTTATTGCTTTCTCCTTTTGTAAATGAACGTGATGCATAAGCTATTGGGAGCTGAATCCCGTTACGGTTCTGAGTTAGAACCGCTCCGCAAGCTTGTTTACTAGCATCCGTTATAATGCAAAATTCTTTGCGAAAATCAGGATATTGTAATAGTGTGGGGTGCATAAGATTTTCTTTTAGGTATTCGAATGCGTTCTGGCATTCGCTTGACCATTCAAAAGGGACATTCTTTTTACATAATCTAGTTATGTGCCGTGAATAGTCGGCGAAGTTCCTTATAAATCGACGATAATAGTTGCAGAATGCTACAAATCGTCTTGCACTGTCCGCATCATGAGGGACAGGATAATTTTTGATGACGTCATATTTCTTGTCATCTGGCAATACTCCTTTGTCTGTGCATTTGTGACCTAGGAATGTCACTTCGTGCATGAAAAATGAACATTTTTCTGGATGCAACTTTAGGTTATATTTCCTACATACATTAAAAACGTCAGTTAAGTTTTTAATCATGTGTTTTTCGGAACATCCTATCACCATTAAGTCATCCATGTAAAGGAATGCCTGAGAGGGTTTTAATCCCGAGAATGATATAGTCATCATCCTCTGAAATGAATTTGGTGCTATTTTAAGACCAAATGGTAATCGCGTGAAGCGATATGAGCCATTGCTCGTTGAAAAGGATGTTATATTCCTAGAGTTTTCCTCAAGTTCTATTTGATGGAAACCTGACATCAAGTCAAGGCATGAAAAGTATTTAGCTCGACCTAGTTGATCTAAAATGTCATCAATTCTAGGGAGTGGAAATTTGTCAGAAAGAAGTTTTTTGTTTATTTGACGATAGTCAATTAATAATCGCGGAGTGGGTTGTTATACTCAGATACAGACGGTTCGACGATTTTGTCGCTATTAATTTCCCTACTTGTTTTTGAATTTCCTCAATATGGCTATGCGGGCTTCTATAGTTTTTTATATAAATGGGTTCATCATCATCTTTAAGTCTTAATGTTTGTTTATAAAAATTATTTGTTGATATAGGTTCGGTTTCCAGTCCGAACACATCACTATACTGTGTGCATAATTCTGTTAATTGATTTTTAAATTGGTCTGGAAAATTTTTCTTTAGTTTTGAAAGTATTTGTTCGCTTCTATTTCCAGTGTCGGTATTATGAATGTCATAATCTTTTAGATTTTCATATTGTATTTTATTTACTTTGACCACTTGGTCGAAATTAGTTGTATTTAGAAGTCGAACGTATACATGTTTGGATGCTGCTATTGTATTTGCAACATAAATCCCATTGTGTATTTCTTGATTAGGAACAAATATGAAATCATTTACAACATTAATGTCTATTTTCCGAATAACTTGTGATCTGGCTGGTAGAAGAACTGTATTGTTGCCAGCGCTATATGTTATCGGAACATATATTGGATAATTTAAATTTTGGGGTCTAATTATAAACCAGTCTTCACTTGGTTTGAAATCTAGTTGACAATTGAATTTCTTTATAAAATCAATGCCTATTATTCCATCACATGGTATTGCAAAATTTGGGTTTACCAAATGAAATTCTCACATTTCAAAAGTGAGATATCTGCACCAGTATCTATGAGAAATGTTAGTTTATTTTCAGTTGAATGATTATAGAAGGTTACGAATATATTAAGACTATAATTGATGGAATGAACTTTTACATTTATTGGTTGTTTCCTAAAGGGTTCTGTTAGTTTTCCGACGTATTTTGCGCGATTCTCACACTGCTACTATTATTATTACCATGGTTGTAGTTTCCGCGGCCTCTCCCTTGGTTTTGGCCTCGCCTACCTCCACGGTTATTATAGTTATTATTATTGTTGTTATTGCTGCCTCGGTTGTAATTGTTGTGGTAGTTATTTCTTCCACGATTATAACCCCGGGCGCCTCTATTATAATTATTTGCACCTCGTCGATAATAGAGTACAGTGTTACTTTGACCTGTTATCTCTGTGCAACTGTTTACAAATTTGGAGATGGCATCATTCATGTTTGTGAATGTGCCTGCTTGCATGATAAGTTTTACCTTATCTATGGAGCAATTCTGTGTCATTGCTTTTACAGCTGTTGTAGTGCTGTATTTATTTGCTAAGGATTGGCTGAGACCTTCACTGATATAGGCACCTTCAAGGGCCTTTGTCAGTTTCTCCACCTCTTGGGTGTATTGGTTAGCCGTTTTATTTCTCTGTTGTAGATTCAGAAGCTTGGCAGATATCACTTCTACCGATTCTCCTTTTACTGCACTTGACAGTTGGGTAATGATTGCAGCAATCGTCTGCTCATTACTTATAAGGTTTCTTACATGGCCTTCAAGTTTAGTTTTTATTAGGCTTATTGCTGTCGTTTCATGTGTGCTCTTTAAGCTATCTAGTAGACCTAGAGCATCCAAAAAACTTTGTAGATTTTCTGGTTTACCATCAAACTCTGGTATCAGAGATGTGGCTAGCCTGATAAATTCTATCAATGTCTGTGCCATCTCAGAAATTTTTATTGGTTCAGATTTAAATTCAATTCGGTCGCTTCCTTCTAGCATTTCAATGTCACTATCGGACTCAGCGCCGCTTGATTGAACAGATTCGTCTAGTTCTTTGAACTGGTCTGTGTTGAATTCAACCAATTGACTTAGACTTTCTGGTACATCTATCAGAATATGCCTTCTTTTTCTGATGTTATTTAATCTTGTGTTTAGGGATTTTATAACCCTCAAACATTTGTTATTATGTTCAGATGTGAGCCTATTTGCATATTTATTTACTAATGTAACTATATTATTATATTCTCCTACTAATATCTCTATATGATTTTTCAAAGTTTCGGATTTTATTACTGCGTCTCTATTGATACATTTATAAGACTTATCGAACCTGAAGCGAAATTCGTCTATTCGTATCGCTATTTCGCTCCATTCCATTCTTGTCGTTAAAAAAAGTTTTTATTAAGCTTTCTTCTAATCCATATTATTTTTTTTTTTTAATCTGGTCTAAACGATTTGCCCTATTTATATAACGTCTTTTGATGATCTTGTTATGCTTAACATAAATTGTAAGCAGAAATTGTAGAAGTAGTACTATTGTAATGATCAGCAATAAGATCCACAACGCATTTATATCGTCTTTGTGATCTATAATTTTTACGTTATTAACTACGTTGGCAGTATTGTCCTTTGCCTCACTAGAATCGCTAAACCATCCCATTTTTTTTTGTTTATTTTCAATGAAACGTTTTTTTTCTATTTATTAGTTTTTTCTCATTATTATGATATTAATTTATTCTTCTAGAAAATCAAAAATAAAAAAAATGTTTACGTTTAATGAAGATAAGAATTGTTATATTCTGTCATAAAAAAAATTTTTTTTTGCAGCTGAATATATATATGTCGAAGAGTCATCAGAATGCCCTTCTTCCTCTTCACTACTCTCGTTATGGCTCGCGCGACGTTTTCTGGCGCTTGAGCGAGGCATGTCTGTTACGAGTAACGATCGAAAACTGACTGACTGATCTCTTCTTCACAAAATCAGAATTATGCGTAGTTCTTGACTTTACATGCAATACCAACACAATTATGACAGTTGTTCTAGTCCGCATACACCAATACTTATGCACACCGCATTTTTCTGTATGCTTCTCGTTTTCGTACAGACATCTACTTCCCCCCCGCTCCTACCCGCGACCAGACTACGTTCGGCAGAAACTCTAACGGTTGTCTGCCGCGCATCAGAAAAATAAGAAGAGGCGTCTGCATGGCGCGTGCCAAGCAGAAACACGAAATTTCGTTTCATTTAAATGATCTGCGACACGGCCTTCCTGACCTATCACACGTCCTCGTGTGCTAACAGTCTCTCAATAATTATAATTAATAATAATTCTTTATTACTTTAAATCAAACCAATACAAATAGTTAAAACATTTCATTTATTACATTTAAGCCATGAGAACCGGACTACCAACAGCTTTCAATCAAACAATCATAATTTTGTCTTCTTCAAACATAAATCGTTAACGTTCTTGATTTTCAATACATTTTTCTACTAGCGCACAGTTTTTCAAACCGGCCAGTCCATCTTTTGTTAGCCTAGCTCACAGCTTACAACTCGACAATCCGGCCAACATACGTGGCACCCAGATGACGCAGTCTATAAGCCGGCCAGTCAACTCACACCACCAACCGTTACCAAATTTAAGCTTAACTGCAACAAAATGGCGAACCACTTAACTCGGGCACCCATGAGGTAGAGAAAGTCGCATTTGGAATAGGTCCGGAGGTTTACAAATTTTTAGTCATTCTCAAGATCACAGCCCTCACTGGCTTGACCACTGGCATCTTCTGTGCCTTCATCTTCAAATACTGTGGTAATCCTCTTCTCAGGCATACATCGCAAAGATTCATGAGAATATTTATAAGTTCGGTTATTATTTAATGCTTTGAGTTTATACCTTTAAACTTAGGATCTAATTTGGTCTGGTGACGCTCTTCATTCTTAAGTAAAACATGGTCTCCTAGCTTGTGTCTTACAATAGTGGCTTTGTTTTTATCGAATCTAGCTTTATCAATTTTGGCATTCTTTTCCATGTTGCGTTTTGCTATTTCTCTAACTAAGCCAACATCGACAATATTTTGTTCTTTTACAACAGGTGTAAGCCCAAATGGCCTTGCTTCCCTGCCAATGAGTATCTCCAATGGACCGACTTTAGTAACTCTATTGGGCGTTCTATTAAGGGCCAGCTGAATCTCATATAAAGAATCCTGCCAAGATCCTGGGCCAGTTTCAACCGCAGTCAGCATGGACTTTAGAGTACTCATGACTCGCTCCACTTGGCCATTGTCACGACTAGCACCTGCGGCAATTAAATGTAAATCCATTTTCTGTGCTGAGCAGAAATCACGGAAAGCTGAACTAGCAAAACTACGACCTTGATCAGCAATAAGTCGGGAGGGGACACCGAATAATGATATAACAGACCTCACTGCCTTAATGCAACTATCGGTGTCTAGCTTCGTAGTATGAGAGAGATAGACAAATTTGGTAAATGCGTCTATCATCACAATTATAAACTCCTTCTGGTCGCTTTTTCCGCTAAGTTTACCTGTAATATCCACATGAACCGTATGCCACGGGATGTCAATTTTAGGAATGGGATGGAGTTCGGATTGTATTTTGCCAGACGGAGGTTTTGATAATCTACAAGTGATACAGTTGTCCACAAATTGGCGAACATACTTAGACATTTTATCGAACCAATAGAACTCGTACATTTTCTCAAGAGTTTTCTCCCACCCGAGATGCATAACTGACTCGTGTACGTTGTTGACAGCGGACCACCTAAACTGCTTTGGGATTGTGGGCAGACATCGAGTCTTTCCATTTCTTTGAATTTTTCGGTACATAGTTCCAGACCGTAGTTCATAAGTCTTGGCCAAATCCTCGGACAATTCATTATTACGCAATTTAGAGATAATGGAAGAAGTTTCTTCGTCTCTTTGCTGTTCAGCCAATAACCAGTTGTCGGATATTTCTGTCAGATTGATATGCCTTTCGACTACGCCTATGGAATTCTTGACAATTTTTGGAACCGGATTCCGAGACAGAAAGTCAACATGAGCCAAATCGGGATTCTTTTCGGAAACTTCAACAGACAATATAGATTTTTCGTTAAACATAGTAAGAGATTTTGATGTTATTGTCACACCGACTCCCTTGCTCAAAATATCTCAACCAATCAGAGCGTCATACTTAATATAATTGTCTAACACTACATGAAACAATATTTCATATGAGCGTTCACTTATCAAAACATTAGCCAATATCTGCAAAGTGCTACAAATAGTATTGCTACCAAGACCCCTTAAAATAACTACGTTGCCCATTCTGGATCCAGATAGTCTCTGCGAAGTAGCCTCCTTGATGAGTGAACACTCGGCTCCAGAATCAAAACAAAATTGGAACGACTCACCAGATTGCGAAAACGTCCCTACGGGCTCAAAAACGGTACAGATGTTGGCATCTTAAACAATGTTATTTTTGCTAGACGATGAACGCTCCTGACGATCAGGACATACGGTAGAGATGTGTCCAGCTTTTCCGCAGTTGAAACAAGTCAAAGTAGACCGGACTTTCCCTGATGGTTGCCTGTCGGGTTGCTGAACGTGCACTGCCACTGTTTTTGATCGACAATCCGCCTTTTTATGACCAGGCTTTCCGCAGTTGTGACACTTGAAGTAGGGCTTAGCTCGTTTTTCTGGCGGCTCTGATGTACCATCGTTTGGAAGGTGGCTCGGTCTAGCGTCGAATGAATAGGCCTTTAGTTCTTGGTGCAGCTCGTTCCGAGTGTTGATGTCGGAAGTGAAAACTAAACGCCGCAAACGCCTGTCAATTCCAGCTGCATGCGCCAGTGTAATGGAGACTGCGATTTGCTCCACGCTCAGCGTCTTCCATTTGGCCATAAGCGAAGTAACCATTCGGCTTCCGTATAACGACAGGCACTCGCCTTCCGCAGGGCGTCCATTTAGCAGATTCATAACTGCTGCCGCTAATGTTTCTGTTCCCTCAAAATGTTGCAAAAACAATTCTCGGAACTGTGGCCATGATATACCAGGAAGGCAAGTCTGTGAAAGCCAATGAGACGCGCTTCCTTCCAGTGATTTGCTAAGGGTCATCACAAGAGCGCTGCCTTCCAGTTGGTTTTCGGACAAGATGTAGTCCACCGTTGAACACCAGGATTGCGCATCTGATCCCGCACGTTCAGGATTAAACCCGGGCAATACCACAGCAAACGATTCTTTTGACTCTCTTTGTGAGTGTTGCACTTGTTTCAAAAGTTCGGAAAAATGGCGATTTTGCGACTCCAAAATTGTCAGCAAACTATTTTCATTGTTCAAAGTAGGTATAGGCGATCCCACTTCTGATGTCGAAGAGTCATCAGAATGCCCTTCTTCCTCTTCACTACTCTCGTTATGGTTCGCGCGACGTTTTCTGGCGCTTGAGCGAGGCATGTCTGTAACGAGTAACGATCGAAAACTGACTGACTGATCTCTTCTTCACAAAATCAGAATTATGCGTAGTTCTTGACTTTACATGCAATACCAACACAATTATGACAGTTGTTCTAGTCCGCATACACCAATACTTATGCACACCGCATTTTTCTGTATGCTTCTCGTTTTCGTACAGACATCTACTTCCCCCCCGCTCCTACCCGCGACCAGACTACGTTCGGCAGAAACTCTAACGGTTGTCTGCCGCGCATCAGAAAAATAAGAAGAGGCGTCTGCATGGCGCGTGCCAAGCAGAAACACGAAATTTCGTTTCATTTAAATGATCTGCGACATATATATACTCAAAAGCGGAGACGTGGAAATATTAGTTGTTAATAAATGTGGTTGGCTCACATATTTGTTTACAATATAAAAAAAAATTGTCCAACCGCATTGTTAGTAAAAAGCCTAACAGATATTAGTGTTTTTCAAGCAGCGGTTTCCCGCATCGGCTTGGGTTTAGAAATTAAAATTAAGGCAAATTGGGGCATTGGCATTTATTTATGCAGCCCGTTTGCGTTGTTTCGCACCTTGCGAAATCTTGCTTTCGATGTCCTCAAGACGCTCTTTGTAGCGTTGTCGGGATGCCTCGTCTCTGGCCAACTGGGTCATTTCCTTAACCAGTCGGCGTTGTTTAAGTAGCTTTACCCTTTTTCCGGAGCGTTTGTGCTTCTTTGGTTCCTTCCTTTTCTGCCTTGCCCGGTACTCAGCTATTGTGAGTGGGCGTGGTCCATCTGCAGGATTTTGCTGCAGAGCTTCTTCCAACGTTGGCAAGTCCCTTTGTGTCGTGGGCTGTGCGTTTGAGAATTGTGGCTCTTCCGCCATCAATTATTATGTTTTATAATGTCATTTGAATTTATTAATTTATTTAATTTATAGTCGAACTAAGATCAGTCGACTGTAATTATTAGCACAATACTTTAAACACTTCGTGTGCGTCCTGCAATCGCCCTGCAATCGTCCTGTCGCCATATGAAAGGTGCTATTTTAAAGAGCTTAGCTTCTGCTCTGTTCGAGGTTCTTTATTTGAATAAATCAAAGTGTGCTGAAGTTGGGTTCAGCTAACCCGCACATACATTGCTTATATCTATCCGTTTGATGGACCTCGTTATACTCTATCAATTAAAATCGCATGTATTAGTCTACCTCGACGATTTGCTGGTTTTGTCAAACAATTTCGAAGACCATCTTTTGCATTTGTCCGAAGTAGCCACCCAATTGCGTAAAGCTGGATTGACAATCAATGTCCAGAAAAGTCAGTTCTGCCTGAAAACAGTAGACTATCTCGGTTACCTGGTGGGCGAAGGCACACTACAAGTAAATCCAAGCAAAATCGCTGCTGTGAGCGATTTTCCGGTTCCAAAGACCCAAAAACAACTAAGACGATTTCTTGGTATGACTGGTTGGTACCAGCGATTCATATCTAATTACTCCACAGTCATTTTCAATCTTACAGAACTGTTGCGTGGCAAATCCTTCAGTTGGAACGAAGCTTTTGACAATATCAAAGACAAGTTATGCTCTGCTCCTTGTCTCATTCACCCCAATTATGAAAAACCATTTATCCTGCAGTAATTGCTGCAATAGACCTTGAAATCCATCCAATTGATTTATCTTCCAGTGCATTTCAATCGGAAGAGTTCTCTGCTCTCAGAGATAAATTAGTGTCTCTAAAATTACCTGATTTTCAAGTCATTGATGATTATATTTATCATCATGCCAGTTCCCCAATTGTACTGACGTTTCACCAGACGATTGCTGGAAATTGCTTGTACCTGAGTCGTTGTGGAATGGCCAAATGCCTAGAGCGTATTAGAAGACGTTTTTACTGGCCAAACAAGGTTATCAACGTTCGTGATTACATTCGAAATTGCGAGACATGTAAGACCACTAAATATCCCAATCGTTCTTTAAAACCACCAATGGGAGTACAAGTGCAAAGCGATACAATTTTTCAAAGACTTTATCTTGATTTTATCGGCCCATTTCCTAGATCGAAATCCGGCAACATTGGTATACTGATTATTCTGGATCACTTTTCCAAATTTACCTTTTTAAAAGCTATGAAAAAGTTCAACACTAAAGTGATCATCAGTATATTGCGGGATGAAATATTTTCATGCTTTGGTGTACCCGAAACAGTCGTGAGTGACAACGGAACTCAATTTAAAAGCCGTGATTTCTCTGACTTTCTTTCGAAATATGGCGTTCGTCATATGTTTACTGGTGCATATGCTCCACAATCCAATCCAATCTATTGGTATATCGCCTTATCAGGTTGTTTTCGGTAAACACATGATATCCCACGGTAATGACTACAAACTGTTGCGCAAACTTAATTTACTCACAGAAGGTGACGTAAAATTATCAAGAACTGACGAATTTCAAAGAATTCGCTCCAACATTGCCAAACATTTGAATAAGGCTTATGAGACAAACCAAAAGTCTTACAATCTCCGAGCACGACCCCGATCTTTTGAGGTTGGTCAAGAAGTTGTTAAAAGAAATTTCGTTCTAAGTAATGCAGCGAATAATTTTAACGCGAAACTCGCTCCTGTCGGTGTTAAGGCCCGAGTCAAAGAAAGGATTGGTCAATCAATATATCTCTTAGAGGACATGAACGGCAAGGAAATTGGTAGATTTCATGCCAAGGACATTTGGTAATTGCTTTTGACTCCTTTTTCAGTTTTTATTGTTAGTCACAGGCATTCGGCATTCCACAGTCTTCGGGTGGAGACGTGTTTCTTTCAAGCTACGAATAGCAAGTTCTAAAAACTACAACAGTATAGTGAAAGTTAAACACAAAGTGTAAAGTGCAGTTTGCACAACTAACAATTATTGACTATAGTAATTATTTACTAAAATAAATAATTATTCCATATTGTTCTGGTAATTGTTATATGTGGACTTAGAACAATGAATCAAAACGACATACGTTCTCAGCGACAATGTGAACAAGACGAGCGCCGGCTCTCTTTACAACGCAACAATGCATACTTTTCTTTCGTCTCACCGCAAATCGGTGATCGAGCACCCTCACCTTCAACTAACTCGAAACTTTTGCCCTCAGCGAACGACAGACCGCGTTCTTGCTCTCCCTCTCTGCCTGCTTCGGCTCACAAGTCGTGGAGCGAAGAGACCGCCTCTCCTACCCCGCTCCTCTCGCAGCGCCAAACGACCGTCCCGGGTAACTGTAACACTGCAATAACGAGTGCAGTGACCTCACTGGCAACTGCCACAACATCAACTTCGTCAGCGGCCCAACTAATTATCGCTGTGCCAGCTGTAAATAATTCAGCAGCACTGACCGTTTGCAACAACAATAATGCACGTAAAGAAGAATCAAAACAAAAGCAGAAGTCGATTTCGACTGTGCAGACTGGCATGGATCGCTACATCCAAATCAAGAGAAAGCTCAGCCCTCAAAACAATAAGGCAGGTAATCAACCCAAAATCAATCGAACCAACAACGGCAATGAAAACTCTGCAGTAAATAATTCAAACCGATATGCTATCTTGGCTGATTCTGCGACCGAACAACCCAACGAAAAAACGGTAGGGGAACCAAAAAAGACCAGGCCTCCACCAATTTTCATACGAGAACAAAGTACAAATGCACTTGTAAATAAACTCGTTGCTTTGATTGGTGACAGCAAGTTCCACATTATCCCACTTAAAAAAGGAAATATTCATGAAATAAAACTACAGATCCAAACAGAAGCAGACCACCGTATAGTGACTAAATACCTAAATGATGCTGGTAAAAACTACTACACATACCAATTAAAAAGTTGCAAAGGGCTACAGGTAGTACTTAAGGGCATTGAAGCAACAGTGACACCAGCTGAGATAATTGAGGCTCTGAAGGCCAAAAACTTTTCTGCAAAGACAGCTATTAATATTTTAAACAAAGACAAAGTTCCGCAGCCACTATTCAAAATAGAACTCGAACCAGAGCTCCAGGCACTAAAGAAAAACGAAGTGCACCCAATATACAATTTACAGTACTTGCTACATCGGAGGATCACCGTGGAGGAGCCGCACAAACGTATCAATCCAGTTCAATGTACTAATTGCCAAGAATACGGCCACACCAAGGCATACTGCACCCTTAAGTCCGTATGTGTTGTCTGTAGCGAACCTCATACTACCGCAAACTGCCCCAAAAACAAGGACGATAAGTCTGTGAAGAAATGCAGTAACTGCGGGGAAAAACATACTGCAAACTACAGAGGCTGTGTGGTGTACAAAGAATTGAAGAGCCGCCTAAACAAACGTATTGCCACAGCACATACATACAACAAAGTCAATTTCTACTCTCCGCAACCGATTTTTCAACCACCCCTAACTGTCCCAAGCACTACTCCAACAATTTCTTTCGCTAGCGCCCTAAAATCCGGACTAGAAGTGCCCGCCCCACCGACAAGAACTGCTCATTCCGAACATACACCGACAAACATCCAACAAACACAACAAAGTGGCATCGAAGCTATGATGCTATCCCTACAGCAAAGCATGAAAGACTTCATGACGTTCATGCAAAATACTTTGCAAGAGCTCATGAAAAACCAAAATATCCTGATTCAACTTCTTGTATCTTCAAAATCCCCATAATGGCTTCCCTACGGATATCTCTGTGGAACGCAAATGGCGTTTCACGGCATACACAAGAGCTCACACAGTTCATTTACGAAAAAAACATCGACGTAATGCTACTATCAGAAACGCACCTCACAAATAAAAACAATTTTCATATACCAGGATACTTGTTCTATGGTACAAATCATCCAGATGGTAAAGCTCATGGAGGCACTGGAATACTCATCAGAAATCGCATAAAACACCACCACTTAAACAATTTTGACAAAAACTACTTACAATCTACGTCCATAGCCTTACAACTCAACAATGGTTCAACGACTCTAGCCGCAGTCTACTGCCCACCGCGCTTTCCAATCTCTGAGGATCAATTCATGGAATTCTTTAACACACTAGGTGACAGGTTCATCGCAGCGGGTGACTATAACGCCAAGCACACCCATTGGGGATCTCGACTTGTGTCGCCAAAGGGTAAGCAATTGTACAATGCGCTTACGAAGCCAGAAAACAAGCTAGACTATGTATCCCCGGGTAAGCCTACATACTGGCCAGCAGACCCAAGAAAAATCCCAGACCTGATCGATTTTGCAATTACTAAACATGTCCCCCGCAACATGGTCACCGCCGAAGCACTAGCAGATTTATCATCAGATCACTCACCTGTTTTTCTAAATATGCTAACTCGCCCCCACATCGTCGACCCACCGTATAGACTCACAAATTTTAGAACAAACTGGCCAAGGTATCAAAAGTATGTCTGTTCACACATAGAACTAACGACGGCATTATCTACAAAGGAGGATATAGACAAGTCAACGGAAACTCTTGAAAACATTTTAGTTTCGGCTGCAAAGGCTTCAACCCCGCCAGTGACGTATGCAAAACCAAACTACATCAAAACTAATCGCGAAATCGAGCGGCTGGTATTAGATAAACGACGCCTACGAAGGGATTGGCAGTCTAATAGATCACCAATTACTAAGCACATGCTTAAGATAGCCACACGCAGGCTTACCAATGCTCTCAAACAAGAGGAAAAAAACAGCCAACGTTCATATATCGAGCAACTCTCTCCCACCAGCACTAAGTACCCTCTTTGGAGAGCTCACAGAAACCTAAAGACTCCAATAGCGCCAATTATGCCACTCCGAAGTCCCTCTGGCACCTGGTTTCGAAGTGATGAAGAAAGAGCCAGTGCTTTCGCTGACCATTTACAAAATGTATTCCGACCAAATCCCTCTACCAACACATTTATTCTCCCTCCTTTAATAGCAGCCAATCTAGATCCTCAAGAACCCTTTGAATTCCGACCATGTGAACTAGCAAAGGTTATCAAAGAGCAACTGAACCCAAGAAAATCGCCTGGCTACGACCTAATAACTCCAAGAATGCTCATTGAACTCCCAAAGTGTGCTATTCTTCACATCTGCCTGTTGTTCAACGCAATCGCCAAGCTTGGATACTTCCCTCAAAAATGGAAAAAGTCGACCATAGTAATGATTCCAAAGCCAGGAAAAGATAAAACGCAGCCATCATCATATAGACCGATAAGCTTACTAACATGTCTTTCAAAGCTGTTTGAAAAAATGCTACTCCTTCGGATTAGCCCTCATCTTAGAATAAACAACACACTTCCAACACATCAATTTGGCTTTAGAGAAAAACATGGAACCATCGAACAGGTCAACCGAATCACGTCAGAAATTCGTACTGCTTTTGAACATCGAGAATACTGCACAGCCATTTTTCTAGACGTCGCGCAGGCATTTGACAGAGTGTGGCTCGATGGACTTTTGTTTAAAATAATCAAGCTGTTGCCCCAAAACACACATAAGCTACTGAAGTCATACCTATATAACAGAGTGTTTGCAATAAGATGCGATACAAGCACTTCACGCGATTGCGCAATCGAAGCTGGAGTGCCGCAAGGCAGTGTACTGGGTCTAATCTTATACACCCTGTATACGGCGGATTTCCCCATAGACTACAATCTAACAACCTCCACGTTCGCTGATGATACCGCGATACTCAGTCGCTCGAAATGCCCAATAAAAGCCACGGCACTCCTATCCCGACACTTAACATCTGTAGAACGATGGCTTGCCGACTGGAGAATTTCAATAAATGTTCAAAAATGCAAGCAGGTTACCTTTACCTTAAACAAACAAACATGCCCACCACTGGTCTTGAATAACATATGCATTCCACAAGCCGACGAGGTAACATATCTGGGAGTTCATCTGGACAGGCGGCTCACTTGGCGCAAACATATAGAAGCCAAATCGAAACATCTTAAACTTAAAGCAAGGAACCTCCACTGGCTCATAAATGCTCGCTCTCCACTTAGTCTGGAGTTCAAAGCTCTTCTATACAACTCCGTCTTAAAACCTATCTGGACTTATGGCTCCGAGCTGTGGGGCAACGCATCCAGAAGTAACATAGACATTATTCAGCGAGCACAGTCAAGAATTCTGAGAATTATCACTGGAGCGCCGTGGTACCTTCGAAACGAAAACATACACAGAGACCTAAAAATCAAATTAGTAATCGAAGTAATAGCTGAGAAAAAAACGAAGTATAACGAAAAGCTGACCACCCATACAAATCCCCTCGCAAGAAAACTAATCCGAGTATGCAGTCAAAGCCGGCTGCACCGCAACGACCTCCCAGCCCAGCAATAAACTTTTTAGGGCATTAATGAAAAAAAAAAACTATCACTAAGTGAAAGTTAATTAAGTTAGATTAAGATTTGAACACTTATTGTTAGTCTCTTAACACAAAGGGAAGATTCAATAAATAATAAAAATTAAAAAAAAAAAAAAAAAAAAAAAAAAAATTGTTAGTCACAGGGACTAAAAATCAAATCTGTGGCTGTGGGAGTCGATCCAAATAGCAACCTTATATGTGCTACCGCACTTATTTGGTAACGAACCATTTTAGCCAAATTCAAATCCTGGCAAAATTGAATATTGCCCTATAAAAATACCACAAAATTCCCGAGTAGGATTATAGCAAGCTACGGTCACATATGATTTGCATACTTCCGTTCTCTTTTCGTGAAGGCGTGATCGAGTGCAGTTTATATTAATACCTACAGCAAATCATCAACAGTCATCAGGCCTACTGACATCGATGGAAAGTGCGTGAGTACGGAACAAAAATAATAAAAACACACAAGCATATATATAAAAAGTCAGATATTCCTAAATAGTGTGCTTAAAATACCTTGCCTTAATTAATCATATATCTAATCTCTAATATCTCTTAATTTAAAGAAGTTTAAAGTTTAAATATACATTAATCATACATAATTCTAACGTAAAGTAAGCCAAACAAACAAAAGCATTAATTTAAACTTAAATACCAGTATTTGCATTCCTATCTTGATTATTTTTCCTTTATTTTATCGTTGATAAACAAAATTACTCAATAAGAGATTTCCTTAACGTAAATAACGTAATTTTTAGTTTAAGGATTAGGTTTAGGAAAATGTATCGGAATATTATCTTTATCTTCAATTATATGGGGTCCAAAATGAACTAATCTGATGTTTTGTTGGGCACCAAAGGGTATGTAAAGCAGTGGTTGTATTAGGGTGGAGTCCGAATGGATTTCACAGGTAGGGTGGGTATAGAATAAGGCCAATAACATCTGGGCCTCATCTTCTTGTCCGCTTCTTAACCGTTTGGTTATCGTTTTTTTTTAATCTACCGTATCTCTGTCTACAGTATTGTAGCTGTGACACTCTTGTTCATCTCAACACAAAACCCACGCCCATTTTCCCTGAGCATGCCGGTCAAAATAGTAGACAGAGTGTGTTGAGGTGGACAGCGCTCTATGAGTGTGTTCGTTACAGTTATAATTAGCGCCCAACGTGGGGCCAGTCCGATGCCTGATTAGGCACTTGTCGTTTGACAGCCGAGCTTCCCGTTAATAAACCATCCATCCACTTTTAGTTTCAGTTAGGTATTTCATATTCCATCCTGGAATTTATGGTCTCTGGAGAGTTCCGGAGCCATACCGGAGGAAATGTTATGCTTTTATATGTTTTTTTTTTCTATCAGTTCAGTAATAATCGAACATTATTGTAAAAAAAAATTATGATTTGAGTAATTGATTCTTAGGAATTATAGTTCTGATTTAAAGTCGGTTCTATACCAGGATTGCACTGTTCAAAAATTACCTTCTTATCATTTAGGATCGAGATTTTTCTAGCTGGATAGATTCGGCTAGTTACTCTTCTAAGTGGTAAGAGTTCATAAATAAATGAATGACATTTATCTTACAACTCTGTATACACAACCCGTTAGCTTTTCGTACCTGTTAAATTATACAACCTACTGCATTTATATTTTTTGGTCGCTTAACTTTTATCTTTTTGTCGCTTAGCGTTGATCGTTGGATCTTAGCGCTTACTCATTATCTTTTTTAGCTTATCTTTGATCGTTGGTTTTTTGCCTACTATTGATCGTTTGATCTTATCGCTTATTTTTCTTGTTCTAACGAGAGGAATTGTTAGACTTTATATATTCACCAGTTTGTATTCTAGAAGCTTAAAAAATGATGATGCGAAGTAATGAAAATTTAGTTGACGTAGAGACTGATGCGTCGGTGACATGTACCATCTGCAACGGGCCAGTAAGTAATCTGGATTTGGTTGGAACCCGTTGTAAACGATCTTTTCACAAACATTGCCTTGACAATTACCTTAAGAACCATGACAAATGCCCCATATGTGGCCAGCCATGTTCTCAATCCGAGTTTGCCTTTGTCAACTAAATCTCAAGGTAACAAGATGATGACCCGTTCAGGTTCTCGGAATACAGGCAAACAGAATGAGAAGTCTGATCCAAATTCCCAACAGGAAATTTGTAGCGGGGATAGTTCAGATTCCAGAGTTGTGACAGAAGACCGTGTTCAGCAAATAATCCAAAGTTCAATGCTGGCCTTTCAAGCAGGCATGCTACAATCATTGACAGAACAAATCACTATGGCGTTCACCCAATTGAATAATGGACAGAGTGAGCTGCAGCAAGACATACAAAATAATTTCGGTCGAGACGTTCCCGAAATAAACTCAGAAAGAAATAACAATTCACATTTAATTGGCGTGTTCATAGATCGGTGGATAACATGAATTGAAACGTGTTATGCAGGCGTTTAAAGGAAAGATATCAAGATCAGAGATCTGATTGTGAAATTTAAATTGCTATGCGTAGCCGCAAACAGGGTAGCACAGAAAATTTTGATGACTTTTTGGATGCAATGCTTTCCATTGCAGATTCCCTTCGTGAACCAATGCAGGACAGTGAGATTACTGTAGAAGTTCGTCATAATCTCAAACCGGAGATCAAGCACGAATTACTGCACATAGACACCCCAAACTTAGCAACATTGCGTAAGGAATGTCATCGTCACGAAGAGTTCTTTCGAAGCACCCGGACAAAGCCAATCCAACGTCCGAACACAAGCAAGCGTTTTGTTAACGCAATTCTGCATGAAGACGAAGATCAGTCTGAGGAAGAACAGGATGTCGAGGACGAGATTTGAGTCGTTAGGACTTCTGAGAAAATTAAGTGCTGGAACTGCGATAAATCAGGTCACGGTTACCAGAATTGCCTTAAGACACGCCGTATTTTTTGTTATGGTTGCGGAACACCGGAGGTGTATAAGCCCAACTGCGCAAAATGTAAATCGGCATCGGAAAACTCCCAGCGGGGCATTCGTTGTGCGAACAAAACGGATGTCCGCCGTTAGTCTCGAAAATACAAACAGAACCAAATTCTGTGGCAAATGATGTTCATTCCATTCGGCCTTCAACTCAACCTGACGTAACTATAACCCAAACTTTTAATCCATATCATGTGAAATTGCTGGAGTATGCAAATCGTAAATTTCAAATATTTAGGGGAAATTTACTTCATCATCGAAAACATCGATCATCATGGCGAATTCGCAAATTTTGGATTCGTAAACGATCATTCAACCGTTTTACGATTTCATCAATCGTTCACAATAAGAACGATATTCGATCTTTCACACACATTGACATATTTCGTCAATCGCATTTAGCTCTCCTAGACAGTGGCGCCAACAAAAGTGTTATAGGTGGTGAGCTAGCACAACAATTATTATCAACTAAGCCATTTAATAAATTTAAATCGGTTGTACGAACTGCTGATGGCCAAACGCAAAATGTTGCAGGCACTATACAAATTCCCTTGACTTAGAACTCAGTGGATAATAACTTCGAATTCTTAATAGTTCCTTCCATAAAGCAAAGCGTAATATGCGGAATGGATTTCTGGTATACGTTTGGAATTTCTATTAAGCAAACAGTTTCGATCAACGAAATCAACTTTGAACCCGAAGAAGACTCTACTCGCGTACGATTGTCTAATTCACAAAAATCAAAATTGCAGAAAGTAATAGACTTTTTCCTATCGTTCGAGAACGAGGGCTTAGGATTGACTAACCTGATAGAGCACAATATCAATACATCCAATGCGAAACCAATCAAACAACGATTTTATCCACTTTCGCCTGCTAAAGAAAAGTTTTTATGTATAGAAATCGATCGCATGATTAAGATGGTTGTCATTGAAGAGGCACCTTCATCGCCTTGGTCATCTCCAGTTAGCTTGCATATCAAACCAGGCAAGGTGCGATTTTGTCTCGATGCAAAAAATTAAATGCAGTCACAGTAAAGGACGCATACCCAATCTCAATTATGGATGGACTGCTAAGTCGTCTTCCACCGGTACATCGCATTTCCAAAATTGACATCAAAGATGCCTTTTGGCAGATCTGTTTAGATCACAAATCCCGTGCCAAGACTGCTTCCACCGTTCCAAATAGGCCCCTTTATCAGTTCAAGAGAATGCCTTTTGGATTGTCAAACGCTCCACAAACTATGTGCCGTTTGATGGACCTCGTTATACCCTATCAATTAAAATCGCATGTATTATACCTCGACGATTTGCTGGTTTTGTCAAACAATTCCGAAGACCATCTTTTGCATTTGTCCGAAGTAGCCACCCAAAGGCGTAAAGCTGGATTGACAATTAATGATCAGAAAAGTCAGTTCTGCCTGAAAACAATAGACTATCTCGGTTACCTGGTGGGCGAAGGCACACTACAAGTAAATCCAAGCAAAATCGCTGCTGTGAGCGATTTTCCGGTTCCAAAGACCCAAAAACAACTAAGACGATTTCTTGGTATGACTGGTTGGTACCAGCGATTCATATCTAATTACTCCACAGTCATTTTCAATCTTACAGAACTGTTGCGTGGCAAATCCTTCAGTTGGAACGAAGCTTTTGACAATATCAAAGACAAGTTATGCTCTGCTCCTTGTCTCATTCACCCCAATTATGAAAAACCATTTATCCTGCAGTAATTGCTGCAATAGACCTTGAAATCCATCCAATTGATTTATCTTCCAGTGCATTTCAATCGGAAGAGTTCTCTGCTCTCAGAGATAAATTAGTGTCTCTAAAATTACCTGATTTTCAAGTCATTGATGATTATATTTATCATCATGCCAGTTCCCCAATTGTACTGACGTTTCACCAGACGATTGCTGGAAATTGCTTGTACCTGAGTCGTTGTGGAATGGCCAAATGCCTAGAGCGTATTAGAAGACGTTTTTACTGGCCAAACAAGGTTATCAACGTTCGTGATTACATTCGAAATTGCGAGACATGTAAGACCACTAAATATCCCAATCGTTCTTTAAAACCACCAATGGGAGTACAAGTGCAAAGCGATACAATTTTTCAAAGACTTTATCTTGATTTTATCGGCCCATTTCCCAGATCGAAATCCGGCAACATTGGTATATTGATTATACTGGATCACTTTTCCAAATTTACCTTTTTAAAAGCTGTGAAAAAGTTCAACACTAAAGTGATCATCAGTATATTGCGGGATGAAATATTTTCATGCTTTGGTGTACCCGAAACAGTCGTGAGTGACAACGGAACTCAATTTAAAAGCCGTGATCTCTCTGACTTTCTTTCGAAATATGGCGTTCGTCACATGTTTACTGGTGCATATGCTCCGCAATCCAACGGAGCTGAGAGAGTTAACCGTTCTATAAATGCTGCTTTAAGAGCTTACATTCGCTCTGACCAACGCGAATGGGACGTGTTCCTCAGTAGCATCAACTGTTCTCTTCGTAACTCGATTCACCAATCTATTGGTATATCGCCTTATCATGTTGTTTTCGGTAAACACATGATATCCCACGGTAATGACTACAAACTGTTGCGCAAACCTAATTTACTCGCAGAAGGTGACGTAAAATTATCAAGGACTGACGAATTTCAAAGAATTCGCTCCAACAATGCCAAACATTTGAACAAGGCTTATGAGACAAACCAAAAGTCTTACAATCTCCGAGCACGACCCCGATCTTTTGAGGTTGATCAAGAAGTTGTTAAAAGAAATTTCGTACTAAGTAATGCAGCGAATAATTTTAACGCGAAACTCGCTCCTGTCGGTTTTAAGGCCCGAGTCAAAGAAAGGATTGGTCAGACAATATATCTCTTAGAGGACATGAACGGCAAGGAACTTGGTAGATTCATGCCAAGGACATTTGGTAATTGCTTTTGACTCCTTTTTCAGTTTTTATTGTTAGTCACAGGAACTAAAAATCAAATCTGTGGTTGTGGGAGTCGAGCCAAAATGGCAACCTTATATGTGCTATCGCACTCATTTGATAACGAACCATTAAAGCCAAATTCAAATCCTGGCAAAATTGAATATTGCCCTATAAAATACCACAAAATTCCCGAGTAGGATTGTAGCAAACTACGGTCACACTTGATTTGCATACTTCCGTTCTCTTTTCGGGAAGGCGTGATCAAGGGCAGTTTAACTTGATGCAAAGTCCCTGATTATAAATCCACGAGCATCGCGTAGACCGGATACGAGTTTTCATGGCAAGTACTGCCAAGTGATAGTTTAAATCGTGATCTAACTTAATTGCGCCTGCTTCCGGTCCCACATTTGGAGGTAGAAGTCTTATTGGCCGCGTCGCCAAGGCGGCTTGCATTGTTTTTCGCCCTCAACTTTTGACCACGTGTGAAATTATTTAAATACCAATATTTGCATTCCTATCCTTATTATTTTTTCTTTATTTTGTCGTGGAAAAGCAAAATTACTCAATAAGAGATTTCCTTAACGTAAATAACGTAATTTTTAGTTTAAGGATTAGGTTTAGGAAAATGTATCGAAATATTATCTTTATCTTCAATTATATGGGGTCGAAAATGAACTAATCTGATGTATTGTTGGGCACCAAAGGGTATGTAAAGCAGCGATTGTAAAAGGGTGGAGTCCGAATGGATTTCACAGGTAGGGTGGGTATAGAATAAGGCCAATAACATCTGGGCCTCATCTTCAATACGTACACTTTCTTGTCTGGTTCTTAACCATTTGGTTATCGTTTTGCATCTATCGTATCTCTGTCTACAGTATTGTAGCTGTGACACTCTTGTTCATCTCAACACAAAACCCACGCCCATTTTCCCTGAGCATGCCGGTCAAAATAGTAGACAGAGTGTGTTGAGGTGGACAGCGCTCTATGAGTGTGTTCGTTACAGTTATAATTAGCGCCCAACGTGGGGCCAGTCCGATGCCTGATTAGGCACTTGTCGTTTGACAGCCGAGCTTCCCGTTAATAAACCATCCATCCACTTTTAGTTTCAGTTAGGTATTTCATATTCCATCCTGGAATTTATGGTCTCTGGAGAGTCCCGGAGCCATACCGGAGGAAATGTTATGCTTTTATATGTTTTTTTTTTTCTATCAGTTCAGTAATAATCGAACATTATTGTAAAAAAAAATTCTGATTTGAGTAATTGATTCTTAGGAATTATAGTTCTGATTTAAAGTCGGTTCTATACCAGGATTGCACTGTTCAAAAATTACCTTCTTATCATTTAGGATCGAGATTTTTCTAGCTGGATAGATTCGGCTAGTTACTCTTCTAAGTGGTAAGAGTTCATAAATAAATGAATGACATTTATCTTACAACTCTGTATACACAACCCGTTAGCTTTTCGTACCTGTTAAATTATACAACCTACTGCATTTATATTTTTTGGTCGCTTAACTTTTATCTTTTTGTCGCTTAGCGTTGATCGTTGGATCTTAGCGCTTACTCATTATCTTTTTTAGCTTATCTTTGATCGTTGGTTTTTTGCCTACTATTGATCGTTTGATCTTATCGCTTATTTTTCTTGTTCTAACGAGAGGAATTGTTAGACTTTATATATTCACCAGTTTGTATTCTAGAAGCTTAAAAAATGATGATGCGAAGTAATGAAAATTTAGTTGACGTAGAGACTGATGCGTCGGTGACATGTACCATCTGCAACGGGCCAGTAAGTAATCTGGATTTGGTTGGAACCCGTTGTAAACGATCTTTTCACAAACATTGCCTTGACAATTACCTTAAGAACCATGACAAATGCCCCATATGTGGCCAGCCATGTTCTCAATCCGAGTTTGCCTTTGTCAACTAAATCTCAAGGTAACAAGATGATGACCCGTTCAGGTTCTCGGAATACAGGCAAACAGAATGAGAAGTCTGATCCAAATTCCCAACAGGAAATTTGTAGCGGGGATAGTTCAGATTCCAGAGTTGTGACAGAAGACCGTGTTCAGCAAATAATCCAAAGTTCAATGCTGGCCTTTCAAGCAGGCATGCTACAATCATTGACAGAACAAATCACTATGGCGTTCACCCAATTGAATAATGGACAGAGTGAGCTGCAGCAAGACATACAAAATAATTTCGGTCGAGACGTTCCCGAAATAAACTCAGAAAGAAATAACAATTCACATTTAATTGGCGTGTTCATAGATCGGTGGATAACATGAATTGGAACGTGTTATGCAGGCGTTTAAAGGAAAGATATCAAGATCGGAGATCTGATTGTGAAATTTAAATTGCTATGCGTAGCCGCAAACAGGGTAGCACAGAAAATTTTGATGACTTTTTGGATGCAATGCTTTCCATTGCAGATTCCCTTCGTGAACCAATGCAGGACAGTGAGATTACTGTAGAAGTTCGTCATAATCTCAAACCGGAGATCAAGCACGAATTACTGCACATAGACACCCCAAACTTAGCAACATTGCGTAAGGAATGTCATCGTCACGAAGAGTTCTTTCGAAGCACCCGGACAAAGCCAATCCAACGTCCGAACACAAGCAAGCGTTTTGTTAACGCAATTCTGCATGAAGACGAAGATCAGTCTGAGGAAGAACAGGATGTCGAGGACGAGATTTTAAGTGCTGGAACTGCGATAAATCGGGTCACGGTTACCTGCAAAGGAGCAGAAAATTAACTCTTCTTACAAAAAAAAATGATTAGCTTACGTACTATATAAAAATTGTAAGTACTAATGAGAATTCAATTTAAATGCAAGAGAAAATTTGGAAAACGACATGACTGAGTCTCTTACTCGAGTACACATACTTTTTACAGCTTATTGTTAAACCTAAAATACACGCGTCCCCGTCGAATCGTGGGGTCAGGACAATGATGCGGATACGTAAAAGCTGACCCTTCTGCCTTCAATTTTAGCTACGAGAATATTCACCGCATCAAACCACAGTTCACATTTCACATTTTTCTGAAGTTTACTGACCTGTAATTGCCCCAGTCGAAACTTGGGGTCAGGCGACAAGGCGGCGGCGTGATAGCTGCGCCACACGACGATCTTTTTGGCTAAAAAAATATATATTTTTTTATTGCCGGGAAACACGCGCCGGACTTATCTCGCGCACCACTATTATCGAAGAAACGCAGTACGATAATATTTTCCGCGACAAGAAAATATTTATGCCCGCAAGTTACAACTTTCCAAAACGCACACAACTGGACTCATCGACTGTTCTATTCGAAAAGAAAGCCAACAGGAAACCCAAGCCGAGATGTAGGCCATCGGCGGAAATCACGATCAGCTGAACCACACTTTTTCCCTGATAACCGAATTATCCCAAACTTATCGGGTGCAGCTTGTAAGGGTTGCATGCCGTCTGGTATATCCTAGCTACATCATACTGCATCTGGTATGACCTTACATTGGTGTGACCTAGCTGACCGCCAGCCCACTATCGATTATTCATCGAGACTTTATTACCCACTGCTTTTAGTCACCTCTACAAAACCCCCCCGCTACACTCAGACTAGGGTACTCATAGACACCCTAGGCTGAGACCGACTGAAGGCACCTTACTGCCGAATGTCCTTGGCATGATAGGTTCCCACAACTTGTCCTTGGAGGTCTTCCAGCTCTTAATACGCGTTGCCAATCTTCTTCCGAACTCGAGATTTTACGAACGTCGGTCCAAATTTGGCGTTATAACCAGTTTGAAAGCAGCTTGGCTTGAAATTCCGGCGATAAACTTTTTGTCCTTCGACAAACGATACCATACGAGAACGGATATTATATCTCTTCTCGTTCTCGTTTCGCTTATTTCTCATCTGATCAACAGCTTGCTTCCGCATTATCTCGAAAGACTCGTGCCGGTCGAACTTCAGAGAACGATCGTCCAACAGATTTAAGCGTCTGATCAACGGGTACGTCGACCATGAAGTGATCATGTGTTGCCCAAATACCATATAATAAGGACTGGTACCAATGCTAGAATGCACTGCCGACCTCAACGCACAACATATTCGGCTGAGGAATTCGTCCCAATCCTTCTGATTGCAGCAATTACCGATCGGTTTACGCGCTCAGCGGTCAGCGTGTGCTTAACGCCGTACTGCTCTATCAGTTTCTGGAACGTCTTAGCTCGAAATTGGGAACCCTTGCTAAAAAGTAACACTTCGGGGACTCCGAACGTCATGAACAATTCGTTTTCCAGATACTTTATGACGACACTGGAATCGATCTTCTTTACTGGTTTCAAGAACACGTACTTTGAAAAATGTTCCAGGACAATGAAGATACCTATGTTGCCGCTCCTTGACCTAGGATACGGCCCGAGAAAATCAATTAACAAACGCTGGAAGAATCGCTGAGACTCAGGCGCTTTTCCTAATGGTGGTCTGAGAGTGAAATTTGGAGACTTAGTACTCTTAGAAACCTCACATGCACTAATATAAGCCCTGACGTCCGAAACGAGACCGGGCCAGAAATAATATCGTTGTATTCTGTCTACGGTTTTGTGAATGCCAACATGCGCAGCTAACGGACTATAGTGTGCGCGAGCCAGAATCTGCGATACTAATTCTTTTGGGACCCAAAGTTTCCAGGCGTATTCGTCATGCATTTGTTCTCCAGTCAGGTGCTCAGCTTTTCTGTATAAAAACCCGTTCTCCCTAAGATCAGGAAAGTTTGAGGTATTTTCCTTCACGGTCTCTACTAATTTTACGTACTCACTGGACTGGAAAAATTCTGAATCTAAATCAACAATCAAGTTATCTTTCAAGTCCACAGCGGCCACAATCTCTTCGTTTACACGAGACAATGTATCCGGGACGACATTTAACGAACCCTTACGGTGTTTAATCTCAAACTTGAATCTCTGCAAAGCTAATGCCCATCGCGCCAGTCGCTAATTTAAATCGTGATTGGGCATTAACTACTTAAGCGAAGCATGGTCGGTTATTATCTTAAATGGGAGTCCTTTCACCTATGCTCGGAAGTTCTTGAGAGCTACTATAGCGGCCAAACATTCCTGCTCGGTGACTGTATAATTGCGCTGAGCTTTGTTCACCTTCTTTGAGACGAAGGCGATAGGACAATCGTCACCATCTTCAGATACACCCCTACACAGTATTGCCCCTACACCTGACTCGGATCAGTACGGGACCGAGTACGAAACCGATTACGGGACCAGTACGGAACCAGAACGGAAACGAGTACGGGACCAGTACGGGACCGAGTAGGGGACCTGTACGGGACGAGTACGGGAACGAGTATGGGACCAATACGGGACCGAGTACGGGACCAGTACGGGACCGAGTAGGGGACCAGTACGGGACCGAGTAGGGGACCAGTACGGGACCTGTACGGGACCGAGTACGACACCAGTACGGGACCAGTACGGGACCGAGTACGGGACCGAGTACGAGACCAAGTACGGAACCGAGTACGGGACCGAGTACAGGACCAGTACGGGACCGAGTACGGTACCAGTACGGCACCAGTACGGGACCAGTACGGGAACGAGTACGGGACCAGCACGGGACCAGTAGGGGACCGAGTTGGGGACAAGTACGGGACCAGTACGGGACCGAGTACGGGACCAGTACGGGACCAGTACGGACCGAGTACGGGACCAGTACGGGACCAGTACGGGACCAGTACGGGACCAAGTAGTGGAGCAGTACGGGTCCTGTACGGGACCGAGTACGAGACTAGTTCGGGACCGAGTACGTGACTAGTAGGGGACCAGTATGGAACCTGCACGGGGCCGAGTACGGCACCAGTACGGGACCTAGTACGGGACCGAGTACGGGACCGAGTACGGGACCGAGTACGGGACTAGTACGGGACCAGTGTGGGACCGAGTACGGGACCGAGTACGGGACCGAGTACGGGACCGAGTACGGGACCGAGTACGGGACCGAGTACGGGACCGAGTACGGGACCGAGTACGGGACCGAGTACGGGACCGAGTACGGGACCGAGTACGGGACCGATTACGGAACCGAGTACGGGACCGATTACGGGACCGAGTACGGGACTAGTACGGGATCATTACGGGACCGAGTACGGGACCGAGAACGGGACCGAGAACGGGACCGAGTACGAGACCGAGTACGGGACCGAGTACGGGACCGAGTACGGGACGGAGTACGGGACCGAGTACGGGACCCAGTACGGGACCGAGTACGGGACCGAGTACGGGACTAGTACGGGACCAAGTAAGGGACCGAGGACGGGACTAGAACGGGACCGAGTAATGGACCGAGTACGGGACCGAGTACGGGACCGAGTACGGGACCGAGTACGGGACCGAGTACGGGACCGAGTACGGGACCGAGTACGGGACCGAGTACGGGACCGAGTACGGGACCGAGTACGGGACCGAGTACGGGACCGAGTACGGGACCGACGACGAGACCAGTACGGGACCGAGTACGAAACCGAGTACGGTACCGAGGACGGGACTAGTACGTTACCAGTACGCGACCAGTACGGGACCATTACGGGACCTAGTACGGGACCGAGTACGGAACCGATTACGGGACCGAGTACGGGACTAGTACGGTACCGAGTATGGGACCGAGTACGGGACCGAGTACGGGACTAGTACGGGACCGAGTACGGAACCGAGTACGGGACCGAGTACGGATCCAAGTACGGGACCGAGTACGGGACCGATTACGGGACCGAGTACGGGACCGAGTACGGGACTAGTACGGGACCATTACGGGACCGAGTACGGGAACGAGTACGGAACCGAGTACGGGACCGAGTACGGGACCGAGTACGGGACCGAGTACGGGACCGAGTACGGGACCGAGTACGGGACCGAGTACGGGACCGAGTACGGGACCGAGTACGGGACCGAGTACGGGACCGAGTACGGGACCGAGTACGGGACCGAGTACGGGACCGAGTACGGGACCGAGTACGGGACCGAGTACGGGACTAGTACGGGACCAAGTAAGGGACCAGTACGGGATTAGTACGGACTGAGTACGGGACCATACGGGACCAGTGTGGTACCAGTACGGGACCAGTACGGGAACGAGTACGGGACCGGTACGGGACCGAGTACGCGACCGAGCACGGGACCGAGTACGAAACCGAATACGGGACCGAGTACGGGACCGAGTACGGGACTAGTACGGGACCGAGTACGGGACCAGTACGGGACCAGAACGGGATCAGTACGGACCGAGTACGGGACCAGTACAGGAACGAGTACGGGACCGAGTACGGGACCGAGTACGGGACCGAGTACGGGACCGAGTGCGGGACCGAGTACGGGACCGAGTACGGGACCGAGTACGGGACCGAGTACGGGACCGAGTACGGGACCGGGTACTGGACCGAGTACGGGACCGAGTACGGGACCGAGTACGGGACCGAGTTCGTAACCGAGTACGGGACCGAGTACGGGACCAGTACGGGACCGAGTACGTGTCTTATACGTGACCACTGCGGGACCACTACGGGGCCGATTACGAGACGGAGTACGGGACCAGTGTGGGACCGAGTACGGGACTAGTACGGGACCGAGGTCGTGATCGAGTACGGGACAGAGTACGGGACCAGTACGGGATTAGTACGGACCGAGTACGGGACCAGTACGGGACCAGTGTGGGACCAGTACGGGACCAGTACGGGAACGAGTACGGGACCGGTACGGGACCGAGTACGGGACCGAGTATGAAACCGAATACGGGACCGAGTACGGGACTAGTACGGGACCGAGTACGGGACCGAGTACTTGACTAGTACAAGACCGAGTACGGGCCGAGTACGGGACAGAGTACGGGACCAGTACGGGATTAGTACGGACTGAGTACGGGACCAGTACGGGACCAGTGTGGTACCAGTACGGGACCAGTACGGGAACGAGTACGGGACCGGTACGGGACCGAGTACGGGACCGAGTACGGGACCGAGTATGAAACCGAATACGGGACCGAGTACGGGACTAGTACGGGACCGAGTACGGGACCGAGTACGAGACCGAGTACGGGACCGATTACGGGACCGAGTACGGGACCGAGTACGGGACCGAGTACGGGACCGAGTACGGGACCGAGTACGGGACCGAGTACGGGACCGAGTTCGGGACCGAGTACGGGACCGAGTACGGGACTAGTACGGGACCGAGTACGGGACCGAGTTCGGGACCGAGTACGGGACCGAGTACGGGACTAGTAGGGGACCGAGTACGTGACTTGTACGGGACCGAGGTCGGGATCGAGTACGGAACCGAGGACGGGACCGAGGACGGGACCGAGTACGGGACTAGTACGGGACCAAGTACGGGACTAGTACGGGACCGAGTACGTGACTTGAACGGGACCAGTGCGGGACCAGTACGGGGCCGATTACGAGACGGAGTACGGGACCAGTACGGGACCGAGTACGGGACTAGTACGGGACCGAGGTCGGGATCGAGTACGGAACCGAGGACGGGACCGAGTACGGGAGTAGTACGGGACCAAGTACGGGACCGAGTACGGGACCGAGTACGGGACCGAGTACGGGACCGAGTACGGGACCGAGTACGGGACCGAGTACGGGACCGAGTTCGGGACCGAGTACGGGACCGAGTACGGGACTAGTACGGGACCGAGTACGTGACTTGAACGGGACCAGTGCGGGACCAGTACGGGGCCGATTAAGAGACGGAGTACGGGACCAGTACGGGACCGAGTACGGGATTAGTACGGGACCGAGTACCGGACCGAGTACGGGACCGAGTACGGGACCGAGTACGGGACCGAGTGCGGGACCGAGTACGGGACCGAGTACGGGACCGAGTACGGGACCGAGTACGGGACCGAGTACGGGACCGGGTACTGGACCGAGTACGGGACCGAGTACGGGACCGAGTACGGGACCGAGTTCGTAACCGAGTACGGGACCGAGTACGGGACCAGTACGGGACCGAGTACGTGTCTTATACGTGACCACTGCGGGACCACTACGGGGCCGATTACGAGACGGAGTACGGGACCAGTGTGGGACCGAGTACGGGACTAGTACGGGACCGAGGTCGTGATCGAGTACGGGACAGAGTACGGGACCAGTACGGGATTAGTACGGACCGAGTACGGGACCAGTACGGGACCAGTGTGGGACCAGTACGGGACCAGTACGGGAACGAGTACGGGACCGGTACGGGACCGAGTACGGGACCGAGTATGAAACCGAATACGGGACCGAGTACGGGACTAGTACGGGACCGAGTACGGGACCGAGTACTTGACTAGTACAAGACCGAGTACGGGCCGAGTACGGGACAGAGTACGGGACCAGTACGGGATTAGTACGGACTGAGTACGGGACCAGTACGGGACCAGTGTGGTACCAGTACGGGACCAGTACGGGAACGAGTACGGGACCGGTACGGGACCGAGTACGGGACCGAGTACGGGACCGAGTATGAAACCGAATACGGGACCGAGTACGGGACTAGTACGGGACCGAGTACGGGACCGAGTACGAGACCGAGTACGGGACCGATTACGGGACCGAGTACGGGACCGAGTACGGGACCGAGTACGGGACCGAGTACGGGACCGAGTACGGGACCGAGTACGGGACCGAGTTCGGGACCGAGTACGGGACCGAGTACGGGACTAGTACGGGACCGAGTACGGGACCGAGTTCGGGACCGAGTACGGGACCGAGTACGGGACTAGTAGGGGACCGAGTACGTGACTTGTACGGGACCGAGGTCGGGATCGAGTACGGAACCGAGGACGGGACCGAGGACGGGACCGAGTACGGGACCAAGTACGGGACTAGTACGGGACCGAGTACGTGACTTGAACGGGACCAGTGCGGGACCAGTACGGGGCCGATTACGAGACGGAGTACGGGACCAGTACGGGACCGAGTACGGGACTAGTACGGGACCGAGGTCGGGATCGAGTACGGAACCGAGGACGGGACCGAGTACGGGAGTAGTACGGGACCAAGTACGGGACCGAGTACGGGACCGAGTACGGGACCGAGTACGGGACCGAGTACGGGACCGAGTACGGGACCGAGTACGGGACCGAGTTCGGGACCGAGTACGGGACCGAGTACGGGACTAGTACGGGACCGAGTACGTGACTTGAACGGGACCAGTGCGGGACCAGTACGGGGCCGATTAAGAGACGGAGTACGGGACCAGTACGGGACCGAGTACGGGATTAGTACGGGACCGAGTACCGGACCGAGTACGGGACCGAGTACGGGACCGAGTACGGGACCAGTACGGGACTAGTACGGGAACAGTACGGGACCGATTACGGACCGAGTACGGGAACAGTACGGGACCAGAACGGGATCAGTACGGACCGAGTACGGGACCAGTACGGGAATGAGTACGGGACCGAGTACGGGACCAGTACAGGAACGAGTACGGGACCGAGTACGGGACCGAATTCGGGACCGAGTACGGGACCGAGTGCGGGACCGAGTACGGGACCGAGTACGGGACCGAGTACGGGACCGAGTACGGGACCGGGTACTGGACCGAGTACGGGACCGAGTACGGGACCGAGTACGGGACCGAGTTCGGGACCGGGTACGAGACCGAGTACGGGACCAGTACGGGACCGAGTACGTGTCTTATACGTGACCAGTGCGGGACCACTACGGGGCCGATTACGAGACGAAGTACGGGACCAGTACGGGACCGAGAACGGGACTAGTACGGGACCGAGGTCGGGATCGAGTACGGGACAGAGTACGGGACCAGTACGGGATTAGTACGGACCGAGTACGGGACCAGTACGGGACCAGTGTGGGACCAGTACGGGACCAGTACGGGAACGAGTACGGGACCGGTACGGGACCGAGTACGGGACCGAGTACGGGACTAGTACAAGACCGAGTACGGGCCGAGTACGGGACAGAGTACGGGACCAGTACGGGATTAGTACGGACTGAGTACGGGACCAGTACGGGACCAGTGTGGTACCAGTACGGGACCAGTACGGGAACGAGTACGGGACCGGTACGGGACCGAGTACGGGACCGAGTACGGGACTAGTACAAGACCGAGTACGGGCCGAGTACGGGACAGAGTACGGGACCAGTACGGGATTAGTACGGACCGAGTACGGGACTAGTACGGTACCAGTACGGGACCGAGTACGAGACCAGTACGGGGCGGAGTACGGGACCAGTACGGGACCGAGTACGGGACCAGTACAGGACCAGTACGGGACCGAGTACGGGACCGAGTACGGGACCGAGTACGGGACCGAGTACGGGACCGATTACGGGACCGAGTACGGGACCAGTACGGGACCGAGTAGAGGACCAGTACGGGACCGAGTGCGGGACTGAGTACGTACCGAGTAAGGTACCGAGTACGGGACCGAGTACGGGACCAGTACGGGACCAGTACGGGACCAGTACGGGACCAGTACGGGACCAGTACGGGACCGAGTACGGGACCGAGTACGGGACCGATTACGGGACCGAGTACGGGACCGAGTACGGCACCAGTACGGGACCGATTACGGGACCAGTACGGGACCAGAACGCGATCAGAACGGACCGATTACGGGACCAGTATGGGACCAGAACGCGATCAGAACGGACCGTATACGGGACCGAGTACGGGACCGATTACGGGACCAGTATGGGACCAGAACGCGATCAGAACGGACCGTATACGGGACCGAGTACGGGACCGAGTACGGAACCGAGTACGGGACCGAGTAGGCGACCAGTACGGGACCTGTACCGGACCGAGTACGGCACCAGTACGGGACCGAGTACGGGACCGAGTACGGGACCGAGTACGGGACCAGTACGGGACCGAGTACGGGACCAGTACGGGATTAGTTCGGACCGAGTACGGGACCAGTACGGGACCAGTTTGGGACCAGTACGGGACCATTACGGGACCAGTACGGGACCAGTACGGGACCCGTACGGGACCAGTACGGGACCAGTACGGGACCTGTACGGGACCGAGTACGGCACCAGTACGGGACCGAGTACGGGACCGAGTACGGGACCGAGTACGGGACCAAGTACGGGACCGAGTACGGGACCGAGTACGGGACCGAGTACGGGACCTAGTACGGGACCGAGTACGGGACCGAGTACGGGACCGAGTACGGGACCTAGTACGGGACCGAGTACGGGACCGAGTACGGGACCGAGTACGGGACCGATTACGGGACCGGGTACGGGACCGAGTGCGGGACCAGTACGGGACCGACTAGAGGACCAGTACGGGACCTGTACTGACCGGGGACGGGACCAGTACGGGACCAGTACGGGACTAGTACGAGACTAGTACGGGACCTGTACTGACCGAGGACGGGACCAGTACGGGACCAGTACGGGACTAGTACGAGACTAGTACGGGACCAGTGCGGGACCAGTACGGGACCAGTACGGCACCGATAACGGGACCGAGTACGGGACCAGTACGGGACCATTACGGACCGAGTACGGGACCAGTACGGGAACGAGTGCGGGACCAGTACGGGACCGACTAGAGGACCAGTACGGGACCTTTACTGACCGAGGACGGGACCAGTACGGGACCTGTACGGGACTATTACGGGACCAGTGCGGGACCAGTACGGGACCAGTACGGGACCGATAACGGGACCGAGTACGGGAGCAGTACGGGACCGAGTACGGGACCGAGTACGAGATAAGTACGGGACCGAGTACGAGACTATTACGGGACCAGTGCGGGACCAGTACGGGACCAGTACGGGACCGATAGCGGGACCAGTACGGGACCGATAACGGGACCGAGTACGGGAGCAGTACGGGACCGAGTACGGGACCGAGTACGGGACCGAGTACGGGACCGAGTACGGGACCGAGTACGGGACCAGTACGGGACCAGTACGGGACCAGTACGGGACCAGTACGGGACCAGTACGGGACCAGTACGGGACCAGTACGGGACCAGTACGGGACCAGTACGGGAACGAGTATGGGACCAATACGGGCCCGAGTACGGGACCAGTACGGGACTGAGTAGGGGACCAGTACGGGACCTGTACGGGACCGAGTACGGCACCAGTACGGCACCAGTACGGGACCAGTACGGGAACGAGTACGGGACCAGCACGAGACCAGTAGGGGACCGAGTAGGGGACCAGTACGGGACCAGTACGGGACCATTACGGACCGAGTACGGGACCAGTACGGGAACGAGTGCGGGACCAGTACGGGACCGACTAGAGGACCAGTACGGGACCTGTACTGACCGAGGACGGGACCAGTACGGGACCAGTACGGGACTAGTACGAGACTAGTACGGGACAAGTGCGGGACCTGTACGGGACCAGTACGGGACCGATAACGGGACCGAGTACGGGACCGAGTACGGGACCGAGTACGGGACCGAGTACGGGACCAGTACGGGACCAGTACGGGACCAGTACGGGACCAGTACGGGACCAGTACGGGACCAGTACGGGACCAGTACGGGACCAGTACGGGACCAGTACGGTGTGTCCAGACTCGAGTAACTTTAGAATAGTTTTTCATAGATTTGTTAATTTTGCCTAAAAATATATACTTATAAACCTCTACGATTCTAATTTAGCATAACTTGTGGGAGATCTGAAAAATATATATATGTGATTTTCCCAATTTATATTAATACATACAGCAGATCATCAACAGTAATCAGGCCTGCTGACATCGATGGAAAGTGCGTAAGTACGGCATAGCGTGAACAAACAAAAATAATATAAACACACATTGTACGGATTATCAGCGGAGTCACCCGGTGCTGCAGCTGTCATAACAGCGGATTAACATTCTATGTGTCGATGCTAATTGAACTCAACTGTATTCTTTCTAAAGGGAACTTGTAATTTTGCGGTCATAGCGATAAGACGTAGATTTCATGTGTACAAAAAAAAGGGAATTTAACTGGAGAAATAAACTGAAGATAAATCGTGCGTATATGATTTGTATTTGCGAACCCCATTACTATGATGCCAAAGCAGTGAGGCATCACAACTAAACATTGGTGGCCCATGAGGGGAGCTTGCTCATAAGAATCATAATTAATAATTGCTAAAAGCTGTTTGGCAATTTTATCTTCGTTGTCGGCTTCATCCAGATAAATCAACGTGCCTTCGTTTTCTATCGCGCTCGCTCTCATCACGACAGAGCAGTATACGCAAACATTCGCGCTCGCTCTCATCACGACAGAGCTAAGTCCCGTTGCCCTTCGATTCCGTTAGATTTGCCGAAATCTCTTTCAACTCAAAAACAAGACGTCAAAGAAGAACATAGATCACATACGAGCATTTGTGCACATTACATACAGTGGAGCAAAGTCAGTATAAATAATGTCGAAGTTTGATCAACTGGTGCGAGTTCAAACTGACCGCATTGAGTCTTTGAAGCGCTTGTTCAGTAATGTGAAAAAGGACTCGAGTGTGCGGAAAACGGAAATATATTTCGAAAAACGTTTGAATCAAATCGACGAATATAACAAAGAATTTCATCAGACGCATCACACACTTATATGCATGGCAGACTACGAAGAAAGTGTGTATAAGCAACAAAATACAATCAGCCAATTCGAAAACCTAGGCATGGAAGTTCACTGTTTTGTGGCAGAAGAAAAGAAACGAATCTATCCAGTTACAGTAACACACAACGAATCAACTAACTCCACAATAACAACACAGGTAGAGGAAGTACGGATACCATTGCCAAAATTACCCGTTCCGAAATTCTCTGGCAACTGCGCGGACTGGCCAAGTTTTCATGATGCATTTTTACGCTTGATTCACAATAATGAACGTCTGGATAAGATTCAAAGGTTCCATTTTTTAAAGGAAGCATTACCAGTAGGCCTGGACAACGACATTCGCCAAATCGCTTTAACTGAAGCAAACTATGAAGTCGCTTGGACCACACTCCTACAACGGTATAACAACCCACGCATTGTGTTCGCCAGCCACATGAACATGCTCTACAACTTACCGAATCTTTCTAAAGAAAAATCTGCTGACATACGGTCTATGGTTAGTACAGTCAACGTCTGCATTGCCGCTTGCAATACCGTCAAGGCGCCACTACAGGGAGGAGATTTTTGGCTGACTCATTATCTAACAACCAAACTACCTAAAGACACTCACACAGCGTGGGAGCATCATCTGGGCAGCAAGATTGACGTTCCTTCATACAAAGATCTGCAACAGTTCCTCAATGATCGACTTGTTACGTTAGACGCTATCGAAAGCCGTAACGCGTGCAGCGGCATGAAACAGTCAAATGAAACTTCAGACGGTACTAAACGCGTGCGTGTGCACAGCGCCCACACCAGGTCGGGTGCTTCCGCGTCCGCTTGCTATCATTGTGGCAATTTACACATCCTTCGAAGATGTCCGTAATTTCTTTCAATGGATTGCTACCAACGGAAAGAAGTGGCCAGCAAGGCAAGATTATGTCTAAATTGCCTGGGAAAATCGCACACACAAGCAAGCTGCCCCAGCAATAAGAATTGTCTTCATTGTGGTCAACGTCATCACACGATGTTACATTTTCCAGTAACACAGCCAACGCTGATAGCCTCCTCGACATCATGCCAAAGTTCGGCAGCCAGTTCAGAGGCCAAGCCGACTCTACAGTGCATGTCAACTACAACTTCACCTATGACTCATCGAAAGGTACTACTAGCAACAGCTCGGGTTGTACTCAGTAACACACACACAGGATGCCAGGCCACGGTAAACGTGCTTCTTGACCAAGGATCAGAAGCAACTATCATTTCGGAGCATGCTGTACAGTCTCTTCAGCTCTCCCGAAGCACAACTCGCACTTCAATCACCGGAGTCGGTCAAGATTCAGGCCGACGCTGCAAATTCATCGTAAGTTGTTCGGTGCAAACAGCAACTAACCCAAATTTCTCGTTAAAGGTCGACGATGCTTATGTTCTGAACACGTTGACATCACACATGCCAAGTCAAAGTTTTCCAGCAGGAAACTGGAGTCATATCCATGGTCTCATGCTCGCAGACCCCTATTATTATAGATCCAAGCGAATCGATATTATTTTTGGAGCCGACATTATGGCACAACTCTTGTTACCTGGAACTAAGATCGGCTTGCCGAACGAACCCATAGCGCAGAATACTCAACTCGGATGGGTTCTGTTAGGCAATGTTGGCAACACGCATATTACACGCCACATTCGTTGCAATCATGCCATAATAAACTCCGAAGAGCTGCTTAAAGTATTCTGCGAGGTAGAATCAGTTCCAGAACGCCCAAAGCTCTCCAAAGAAGATCAATGGTGCGAGTCTTTCTTTAAACAGACCCATCAACGTCAACCAGACGGCAGTTATCAAGTCCGTTTGCCATTCAAGAGGAACTTTGATCCCAGTATGACGCTCGGAAAATCTCATCAGATCGCCCTGAACAGATATCTTCAACTCGAAAGGCGCCTTCAAAGGGACCCAGACAAATGGAGCAGATACTGCAAAGGAATTGAAGAATATTTTCAACTTGGTCAAATCACGTTAGCAGAGACGAGCGAAAACTCAACCATAACCACGGATTCCTATGGTCAGCATGTTGCATCATGCGTGCTACCACATCATGCAGTTTTCAAAGAAGAAAGCCTCACCACAAAACAACGTATCGTTTTTGACGCATCGACCCGGACCTCAAATGGCAGATCGTTAAACGATGTACTATGTGTAGGTCCCACGCTGCAAAATGATCTGCCAGCCGTTCTCTTAAATTGGAGACAATATCAGTTTGTTTTCACTGCCGATATACAACGAATGTATCGCTGTATCAATGTCCACCCTGATGACACGCAGTACCAGAGGATTTTATGGCGGGCGGCGGATGGAGTCATCAAACAGCATTGCTTAACTACCGTCACGTTTGGAACAGCGTCTGCACCTTATATAGCTATAAGAGTCATCCATCAAATAGCTGAAGACACACAGACAAAATATCCTATGGCATCCAACGTTCTCAAAAATGAGATATATGTCGACGACATTCTCTCAGGCGATCATTCACAAGAGGCAGCAATACGGAAAAGTTTGCAAACTCTGCTAGCTTTAAAATCCTCTGGCATGGAGCTACGGAAATGGGCTAGTAATGACCAGGATCTGATGGCAACGATACCTCTCGAGCATCGATGCAAGCAGACATCCCTCAGTTGGGACGATGCGGACACCATCAAAACACTGTGTATGTACTGGTTGCCCAAGCAAGATTGCTTCATTTATAAATTACAAGCAAATCCTCCAGCCGGTATAACAAAACGGGAAATCCTATCGACCATAGCACGTTTATTTGATCCTCTTGGATTAATCGCTCCAGTTGTAATTTCAGCAAAGATTATATTGAAAGAAATTACACTAGCGAAGCAATATCGCGAGAACGGATCGAGTACATCACTGGATTGGGATGAGCCAGTTCCCAACACCATTGCCGTCAAATGGCAACAATTTCGACAGCAACTAATGAATGTTAACACGATCAAAATACCACGCATCGTCAAATTTATACCACAATTTAGTAGAGAGATACAACTGCACACGTTTTGCGATGGATCCTCCAGTGCTTATGCAGCAGCAGTGTATGCACGCACCCAACAGTCTGATGCGTCTTTCTATACAACTCTCATCGTTGCAAAATCAAAAATTTCGCCAACCAAGCCGTTAACAATACCGCGCACTGAGCTATGCGGTGCAGTATTAGCTACCAAACTCACCAAATGGGTGCTGGAGAATAACCGATGGACCAATGCACACATATCTAACCTTTACTGGACCGATGCTACCATTGTTCTGCACTGGATTAAAGGAGACATTACTAGGTGGAAAACGTTTGTAGCCAACCGGGTGTCTTACATTCTCGACCACACCTCAGCGTCTCAGTGGCACCACATAGACACGTCGGAAAACCCAGCAGATTGCGCAACCAGAGGCTTACCACCCAGCCAAATACCTGATATTTGGTGGCATGGCCCATCCTGGCTGTGCAAACCCCACAATATTTGGCCAAACACGCAATCACAATTGCTCAATCCAGAAGAACGGGATCTGGAGGCCAAATCCATAAAAATTAGAGCCTACACTACCTTGTCAGACACAAAGGATTCTATTATTGACCGATTCTCGTCTTATACAAAACTGCTACGTGTCACGGCATACATGTTACGATTCTGCCGCAATGCTCATGCTCGAGCACAACGAAGTCACGGATCACTCTCTCCTGACGAACTGGATGAGGCCCTGTGCTGCATAGCTCGCCTTGCACAATCCGATACATTTCACGCCGACATCCAAGCGCTTAAAAGGAACAAGCCGTTACCACCCCGTAGCACACTTTCAAATCTTACACCGTTTCTTGACAACAATATCTTGAGGATTCGTGGCAGTCTCAAGCATTCAAATCTCTCTTTTTCTCGAAGACATCCAATTATATTACCTCATTGTCACCTATTTACAGATTTGGTAATTCAACACTCTCATCAGCTCACTCTACATGGCGGCGCTCAATTAACACTGGCTCACATACGATACAAATTCTGGATTCCCAGAGGCAGACAAGCAGTCAGGCGAATCATCCGGAAATGCGTCACATGTTTAGCTCCAGTCTTAGCGAAGCAATTAATGGGTGACTTGCCATTACATCGAGTCAACCCCCCAACTCGTCCGTTCATTACAACAGGAGTTGACTACACCGGTGCGATTGAACTTCAAGCCGCGCGTGTACGAGGATCTACTACCTACAAAGGCTATGTAGCCATTTTTATATGCTTAGCAACCAAGGCAGTCCACTTGGAAGCCGTCACTGGACTTTCAACCGAGCACTTTCTGCAAGCATTTACGCGATTCACCGGACGTCGAGGACAAGTTCAACATATGTATAGTGATAACGGCACAAATTTTGTTGGCGCGAGTACATCGCTTAACCAACCCATCACTTGCAAAGCAGCCCTAAATGAATCGACATGCCAACATGGGACAAGGTGGCATTTCACACCTCCATATTCTCCCAATTTTGGTGGCATCTGGGAGGCAAACGTGAAAGCAATGAAGCATCATCTTAAACGGATCGTCGGCAGCCACAAGCAGACGTATGAGGAGCTTACTACAGTTTTGATCAGGATTGAAGCATGTTTGAACTCACGTCCACTTTGCCCGCTAACCGCCGACCCTGACGATTTAGAAGTGCTAACTCCAGCACATTTCTTAATTGGTGACGCACTACTGGCACCGCCACAAGGTCGGCCGAATAATAAGCCTTTGCGTGAACTATTTCTTGCACAACAACACATGACGCGACAATTCTGGTCCCAATGGTCTCGTGATTGGTTGTCACACTTGCAAACTCGTCCTAAGTGGTGCCAAATCAAAGAGAATCTTAACATCAACGACTTAGTCATTTTAAAGGATGATAATTTACCACCAGCTAAATGGACTACAGGCCGAGTCGTCGAACTGCACCCTGGGTCGGACTCGCTAGTCAGAGTGGTTACATTAAAGACGAAATCTGGCATTCAAAAGAGGTCAATCACAAAGCTTTGTCCACTTCCTATTTCAACATAATTATGATCAACACACGGATCAAGAATAACAAGGAGCCTTCATGCTGGACGACGCATTGGCGGGCGGCATGTACGGATTATGAGCGGAGTCACCCGGTGCTACAGCTGTCATAACAGCGGATTAACATTCTATGTGTCGATGCTAATTGAACTCAACTGTATTCTTTCTAAAGGGAACTTGTAATTTTGCGGTCATAGCGATAAGACGTAGATTTCATGTGTACAAAAATAGGGAATTTAACTGGAGAAATAAACTGTAGATAAATCGTGCGTATATGATTTGTATTTGCGAACCCCATTACTATGATGCCAAAGCAATGAGGCATCACAACTAAACACACATGCATATATAAAGTCAGATATTTCTAAATAGTGTGCTAAAAATACCTTGCCTTAATTAATCGTATATCTAGATCTCTTAATTTTAAAGAAGTTTAAAGTTTAAATATCAACGTAATTATAATGTAAAGTAAGCCAAACAAACAAAAGTAGTAATGTAAACTTAAATACCAATATTTGCATTCCTATCTTAACTATTTTTCCTTTATTTTGTCGTGTATAAGCAAAATTACTCAATAAGAGATTTCGTAATTTTTAGTTTAAGGATTAGGTTGAGGAAAATGTATTTGTTGGGCACCAAAGGGTATGTAAAGCAGCGGTTGTAAAAGGGTGGAGTCCGAATGGATTTCACAGATAGGGTGGGTATAGAATAAGGCCAATAACATCTGGGCCTCATCTTCAATAGGTACACTTTCTTGTCTGGTTCTTAACCATTTGGTTATCGTTTTGCATCTATCGTATCTCTGTCTACACTATTGTAGCTGTGACACTCTTGTTCATCTCAACACAAAACCCACGCCCATTTTCCCTGAGCATGCCGGTCAAAATAGTAGACAGAGTGTGTTGAGGTGGACAGCGCTCTATGAGTGTGTTCGTTACAGTTATAATTGGCGCCCAACGTGGGGCCAGTCCGATGCCTGATTAGGCACTTGTCGTTTACCAGCAGAGCTTCCCGTTAATAAACAATCCATCCACTTTTAGTTTCAGTTAGGTATTTCATATTCCATCCTGGAATTTATGGTCTCTGGAGAGTTCCGGAGCCATACCGGAGAAAATGTTATGCTTTTACATGTTTTTTTTTTTCTAACAGCTCGGTAATAATCGAACATTATTGTAAAAAAACATTCTGATTTAAGTAACTGATTCTTAGGAATTATAGTTCTGATTTAAAGTCGGTTCTATACCAGGATTTCACTATTCAAAAATTACCTTCTTATCATTTAGGATCGAGATTTTTCTAGCTGGATAGATTCGGCTAGTTACTCTTCTAAGTGGTAAGAGTTCATAAATAAATAATTGACATTTATCTTACAACTCTGTATACACACCCCGTTAGCTTTTCGTACCTGTTAAATTATACAACCTACTGCATTTATATTTTTTGGTCGCTTAACTTTTATCTTTTTGTCGCTTAGCGTTGATCGTTGGATCTTAGGGCTTACTCATTATCTTTTTTAGCTTATCTTTGATCGTTGGTTTTTTGCCTACTATTGATCGTTTGATCTTATCGCTTATTTTTCTTGTTCTAACGAGAGGAATTGTTAGACTTTATATATTCACCAGTTTGTATTCTAGAAGCTTCAAAAATGATGATGCGAAGTAATGAAAATTTAGTTGACGTAGAGACTGATGCGTCGGTGACATGTACCATCTGCAACGGGCCAGTAAGTAATCTGGATTTGGTTGGAACCCGTTGTAAACGATCTTTTCACAAACATTGCCTTGACAATTACCTTAAGAACCATGACAAATGCCCCATATGTGGCCAGCCATGTTCTCAATCCGAGTTTGCCTTTGTCAACTAAATCTCAAGGTAACAAGATGATGACCCGTTCAGGTTCTCGGAATACAGGCAAACAGAATGAGAAGTCTGATCCAAATTCCCAACAGGAAATTTGTAGCGGGGATAGTTCAGATTCCAGAGTTGTGACAGAAGACCGTGTTCAGCAAATAATCCAAAGTTCAATGCTGGCCTTTCAAGCAGGCATGCTACAATCATTGACAGAACAAATCACTATGGCGTTCACCCAATTGAATAATGGACAGAGTGAGCTGCAGCAAGACATACAAAATAATTTCGGTCGAGACGTTCCCGAAATAAACTCAGAAAGAAATAACAATTCACATTTAATTGGCGTGTTCATAGATCGGTGGATAACATGAATTGGAACGTGTTATGCAGGCGTTTAAAGGAAAGATATCAAGATCGGAGATCTGATTGTGAAATTTAAATTGCTATGCGTAGCCGCAAACAGGGTAGCACAGAAAATTTTGATGACTTTTTGGATGCAATGCTTTCCATTGCAGATTCCCTTCGTGAACCAATGCAGGACAGTGAGATTACTGTAGAAGTTCGTCATAATCTCAAACCGGAGATCAAGCACGAATTACTGCACATAGACACCCCAAACTTAGCAACATTGCGTAAGGAATGTCATCGTCACGAAGAGTTCTTTCGAAGCACCCGGACAAAGCCAATCCAACGTCCGAACACAAGCAAGCGTTTTGTTAACGCAATTCTGCATGAAGACGAAGATCAGTCTGAGGAAGAACAGGATGTCGAGGACGAGATTTTAAGTGCTGGAACTGCGATAAATCGGGTCACGGTTACCTGCAAAGGAGCAGAAAATTAACTCTTCTTACAAAAAAAAATGATTAGCTTACGTACTATATAAAAATTTTAAGTACTAATGAGAATTCAATTTAAATGCAAGAGAAAATTTGGAAAACGACATGACTGAGTCTCTTACTCGAGTACACATACTTTTTACAGCTTATTGTTAAACCTAAAATACATCATGAAAACTTAACTTCTTACTTTCTACGCACAAAAATGGCGGTTCGGGAATTAATACATTCGAGTACAGGTTAGGTCAGATATTTAGCGGGGTTTTTTTCCGCACAAATTTAGAATTTAGATCAATTTAAAATCGCTTTAATTCAAATCAATCACGCTATAACTCTCCGTAAACTTAACCTCAATTTGGGCCCTACTTAGTTGTTGTTTTTTCCTTATTAATTTAAATAACCCTCCTGCTGGTCTCGGCTTATTGCCGATTGTGATACTGCTGCTGCGGCTGGTCCTTCACAGCCCCTCGCTGGGAAGGCGCTCCACTTCACGGCCTGGCTTAGTTATCGTCTCTCCTTCTGCCCGCCGGCGGCGGCCCCGTCGAATCGTGGGGTCAGGACAATGATGCGGATACGTAAAAGCTGACCCTTCTGCCTTCAATTTTAGCTACGAGAATATTCACCGCATCAAACCACAGTTCACATTTCACATTTTTCTGAAGTTTACTGACCTGTAATTGCCCCAGTCGAAACTTGGGGTCAGGCGACAAGGCGGCAGCGTGATAGCTGCGCCACACGACGATCTTTTTGGCTAAAAAAATATATATTTTTTTATTGCCGGGAAACACGCGCCGGACTTATCTCGCGCACCACTATTATCGAAGAAACGCAGTACGATAATATTTTCCGCGACAAGAAAATATTTATGCCCGCAAGTTACAACTTTCCAAAACGCACACAACTGGACTCATCGACTGTTCTATTCGAAAAGAAAGCCAACAGGAAACCCAAGCCGAGATGTAGGCCATCGGCGGAAATCACGATCAGCTGAACCACACTTTTTCCTTGATAACCGAATTATCCCAAACTTATCGGGTGCAGCTTGTAAGGGTTGCATCCCGTCTGGTATATCCTAGCTACATCATACTGCATCTGGTATGACCTTACATTGGTGTGACCTAGCTGACCGCCAGCCCACTATCGATTATTCATCGAGACTTTATTACCCACTGCTTTTAGTCACCTCTACAAAACCCCCCCGCTACACTCAGACTAGGGTACTCATAGACACCCTAGGCTGAGACCGACTGAAGGCACCTTACTGCCGAATGTCCTTGGCATGATAGGTTCCCACAACTCGTCCTTGGAGGTCTTCCAGCTCGTAATACGCGTTGCCAATCTTCTTCCGAACTCGAGATTTTACGAACGTCGGTCCAAATTTGGCGTTATAACCAGTTTGAAAGCAGCTTGGCTTGAAATTCCGGCGATAAACTTCTTGTCCTTCGACAAACGACACTATACGAGAACGGATATTATATCTCTTCTTGTTCTCGTTTTGCTTATTTCTCATCTGATCAACAGCTTGCTTTCGCATTATCTCGAAAGACTCGTGCCGGTCGAACTTCAGAGAACGATCGTCCAACAGATTTAAGCGTCTGATCAACGGGTACGTCGACCCTGAAGTGATCATGTGTTGCCCAAATACCATATAAAAAGGACTGGTACCAAAGCTAGAATGCACTGCCGACCTCAACGCACAACATATTCGGCTGAGGAATTCGTCCCAATCCTTCTGATTGCAGTAATTACCGATCGGTTTACGCGCTCAGCGGTCAGCGTGTGCTTAACGCCGTACTGCTCTATCAGTTTCTGGAACGTCTTAGCTCGAAATTGGGAACCCTTGTTAAAAAGTAACACTTCGGGGACTCCGAACGTCATGAACAATTCGTTTTCCAGATACTTTATGACGACACTGGAATCGATCTTCTTTACTGGTTTCAAGAACACGTACTTTGAAAAATGTTCCAGGACAATGAAGATACCTATGTTGCCGCTCCTTGACCTAGGATACGGTCCGAGAAAATCAATTAACAAACGCTGAAAGAATCGCTGAGACTCAGGCGCTTTTCCTAATGGTGGTCTGAGAGTGAAATTTGGAGACTTAGTACTCTTAGAAACCTCACTTGCACTAATATAAGCCCTGACGTCCGAAACGAGACCGGGCCAGAAATAATATCGTCGTATTCTGTCTACGGTTTTGTGAATGCCAACATGCGCATCTAACGGACTATAGTGTGCGCGAGCCAGAATCTGCGATACTAATTCTTTTGGGACCCAAAGTTTCCAGGCGTATTCGTCATGCATTTGTTCTCCAGTCAGGTGCTCAGCTTTTCTGTATAAAAACCCGTTCTCCCTAAGATCAGGAAAGTTTGAGGTATTTTCCTTCACGGTCTCTACTAATTTTACGTACTCACTGGACTGGAAAAATTCTGAATCTAAATCAACAATCAAGTTATCTTTCAAGTCCACAGCGGCCACAATCTCTTCGTTTACACGAGACAATGTATCCGGGACGACATTTAACGAACCCTTACGGTGTATAATCTCAAACTTGAATCTCTGCAAAGCTAATGCCCATCGCGCCAGTCGCTAATTTAAATCGTGATTGGGCATTAACTACTTAAGCGAAGCATGGTCGGTTATTATCTTAAATGGGAGTCCTTTCACCTATGCTCGGAAGTTCTTGAGAGCTACTATAGCGGCCAAACATTCCTGCTCGGTGACTGTATAATTGCGCTGAGCTTTGTTCACCTTCTTTGAGACGAAGGCGATAGGACAATCGTCACCATCTTCAGATACACCCCTACACAGTATTGCCCCTACACCTGACTCGGACCAGTACGGGACCGAGTACGAAACCGATTACGGGACCAGTACGGAACCAGAACGGAAACGAGTACGGGACCAGTACGGGACCGAGTAGGGGACCTGTACGGGACGAGTACGGGAACGAGTATGGGACCAATACGGGACCGAGTACGGGACCAGTACGGGACCGAGTAGGGGACCAGTACGGGACCGAGTAGGGGACCAGTACGGGACCTGTACGGGACCGAGTACGACACCAGTACGAGACCAGTACGGGACCGAGTACGAGACCAAGTACGGAACCGAGTACGGGACCGAGTACAGGACCAGTACGGGACCGAGTACGGTACCAGTACGGCACCAGTACGGGACCAGTACGGGAACGAGTACGGGACCAGCACGGGACCAGCACGGGACCAGTAGGGGACCGAGTAGGGGACAAGTGCGGGACCAGTACGGGACCGAGTACGGGACCAGTACGGGACCAGTACGGACCGAGTACGGGACCAGTACGGGACCAGTACGGGACCAAGTAGTGGAGCAGTACGGGACCAGTACGGGAACGAGTACGGGACCAGCACGGGACCAGTAGGGGACCGAGTAGGGGACAAGTACGGGACCAGTACGGGACCGAGTACGGGACCAGTACGGGACCAGTACGGACCGAGTACGGGACCAGTACGGGACCAGTACGGGACCAAGTAGTGGAGCAGTACGGGTCCTGTACGGGACCGAGTACGAGACTAGTTCGGGACCGAGTACGTGACCGAGTACGGGACCGAGTACGGGACCGAGTACGGGACCGAGTACGAGATTAGTACGGGACCGAGTACGAGACTAGTACGGGACAAGTACGGGACCAGAACGGGATCGATTACGGGGCCGAGTACGGGACCGAGTACGGGACCAGTACGGGACCATTACGGACCGAGTACGGGACCAGTACGGGAACGAGTGCGGGACCAGTACGGGACCGACTAGAGGACCAGTACGGGACCTGTACTGACCGGGGACGGGACCAGTACGGGACCAGTACGGGACCAGTACGGGACTAGTACGAGACTAGTACGGGACCTGTACTGACCGAGGACGGGACCAGTACGGGACCAGTACGGGACTAGTAAGAGACTAGTACGGGACCAGTGCGGGACCAGTACGGCACCAGTACGGGACCGATAACGGGACCGAGTACGGGACCGAGTACGGGACCAGTACGGGACCGAGTACGGGACCAGTACGGGACCATTACGGTGTGTCCAGACTCGAGTAACTTTAGAATAGTTTTTCATAGATGTGTTAATTTTGCCTAAAAATATATACTTATAAACCTCTACGATTCTAATTTAGCTTAACTTGTGGGAGATCTGACAAATATATATATGTGATTTTCCCAATTTATATTAATACATACAGCAGATCATCAACAGTCATCAGGCCTGCTGACATAGATGGAAAGTGCGTAAGTACGGCATAGCGTGAACAAACAAAAATAATATAAACACACATGCATATATAAAGTCAGATATTTCTAAATAGTGTGATAAAAATACCTTGCCTTAATTAGTCGTATATCTAGATCTCTTAATTTTAAAGAAGTTTAAAGTTTAAATATCAACATAATTCTAATGTAAAGTAAGCCAAACAAACAAAAGTAGTAATGTAAACTTAAATACCAATATTTGCATTCCTATCTTAATTATTTGTCCTTTATTTTGTCGTGGATAAGGAAAATTACTCAATAAGAGATTTCGTAATTTTTAGTTTAAGGATTAGGTTGAGGAAAATGTATCGAAATATTATCTTTATCTTCAATTATATGGGGGTCGAAAATGAACTAATCTGATGTCTTGTTGGGCACCAAAGGGTATGTAAAGCAGCGGTTGTAAAAGGGTGGAGTCCGAATGGATTTCACAGATAGGGTGGGTATAGAATAAGGCCAATAACATCTGGGCCTCATCTTCAATAGGTACACTTTCTTGTCTGGTTCTTAACCATTTGGTTATCGTTTTGCATCTATCGTATCTCTGTCTACACTATTGTAGCTGTGACACTCTTGTTCATCTCAACACAAAACCCACGCCCATTTTCCCTGAGCATGCCGGTCAAAATAGTAGACAGAGTGTGTTGAGGTGGACAGCGCTCTATGAGTGTGTTCGTTACAGTTATAATTGGCGCCCAACGTGGGGCCAGTCCGATGCCTGATTAGGCACTTGTCGTTTGACAGCCGAGCTTCCCGTTAATAAACAATCCATCCACTTTTAGTTTCAGTTAGGTATTTCATATTCCATCCTGGAATTTATGGTCTCTGGAGAGTTCCGGAGCCATACCGGAGAAAATGTTATGCTTTTATATGTTTTTTTTTCTATCAGCTCGGTAATAATCGAACATTATTGTAAAAAAAACATTCTGATTTAAGTAATTGATTCTTAGGAATTATAGTTCTGATTTAAAGTCGGTTCTATACCAGGATTTCACTATTCAAAAATTACCTTCTTATCATTTAGGATCGAGATTTTTCTAGCTGGATAGATTCGGCTAGTTACTCTTCTAAGTGGTAAGAGTTCATAAATAAATAATTGACATTTATCTTACAACTCTGTATACACACCCCGTTAGCTTTTCGTACCTGTTAAATTATACAACCTACAACCTTTTTTGGTCGCTTAACTTTTATCTTTTTGTCGCTTAGCGTTGATCGTTGGATCTTAGGGCTTACTCATTATCTTTTTTAGCTTATATTTGATCGTTGGTTTTTTGCCTACTATTGATCGTTTGATCTTATCGCTTATTTTTCTTGTTCTAACGAGAGGAATTGTTAGACTTTATATATTCACCAGTTTGTATTCTAGAAGCTTAAAAAATGATGATGCGAAGTAATGAAAATTTAGTTGACGTAGAGACTGATGCGTCGGTGACATGTACCATCTGCAACGGGCCAGTAAGTAATCTGGATTTGGTTGGAACCCGTTGTAAACGATCTTTTCACAAACATTGCCTTGACAATTACCTTAAGAACCATGACAAATGCCCCATATGTGGCCAGCCATGTTCTCAATCCGAGTTTGCCTTTGTCAACTAAATCTCAAGGTAACAAGATGATGACCCGTTCAGGTTCTCGGAATACAGGCAAACAGAATGAGAAGTCTGATCCAAATTCCCAACAGGAAATTTGTAGCGGGGATAGTTCAGATTCCAGAGTTGTGACAGAAGACCGTGTTCAGCAAATAATCCAAAGTTCAATGCTGGCCTTTCAAGCAGGCATGCTACAATCATTGACAGAACAAATCACTATGGCGTTCACCCAATTGAATAATGGACAGAGTGAGCTGCAGCAAGACATACAAAATAATTTCGGTCGAGACGTTCCCGAAATAAACTCAGAAAGAAATAACAATTTACATTTGATTGGCGTGTTCATAGATCAGTGGATAACATGAATTGGAACGTGTTATGCAGGCGTTTAAAGGAAAGATATCAAGATCAGAGATCTGATTGTGAAATTAAAATTGCTATGCGTCGCCGCAAAGAGGGTAGCACAGAAAATTTTGATGACTTTTTGGATGTAATGCTTTCCATTGCAGATTCCCTTCGTGAACCAATGCAGGACAGTGAGATTACTGTAGAAGTTCGTCATAATCTCAAACCGGAGATCAAGCACGAATTACTGCACATAGACACCCCAAACTTAGCAACATTACGTAAGGAATGTCATCGTCACGAAGAGTTCTTTCGAAGCACCCTGACAAAGCCAATCCAACGTCCAAACACAAGCAAGCGTTTTGTTAACGCAATTCTGCATGAAGACGAAGATCAGTCTGAGGAAGAACAGGATGTCGAGGACGAGATTTGAGTCGTTAGGACTTCTGAGAAAATTAAGTGCTGGAACTGCGATAAATCAGGTCACGGTTACCAGAATTGCCTTAAGACACGCCGTATTTTTTGTTATGGTTGCGGAACACCGGAGGTGTATAAGCCCAACTGCGCAAAATGTAAATCGGCATCGGAAAACTCCCAGCGGGGCATTCGTTGTGCGAACAAAACGGATGTCCGCCGTTAGTCTCGAAAATACAAACAGAACCAAATTCTGTGGCAAATGATGTTCATTCCATTCGGCCTTCAACTCAACCTGACGTAACTATAACCCAAACTTTTAATCCATATCATGTGAAATTGCTGGAGTATGCAAATCGTAAATTTCAAATATTTAGGGGAAATTTACTTCATCATCGAAAACATCGATCATCATGGCGAATTCGCAAATTTTGGATTCGTAAACGATCATTCAACCGTTTTACGATTTCATCAATCGTTCACAATAAGAACGATATTCGATCTTTCACACACATTGACATATTTCGTCAATCGCATTTAGCTCTCCTAGACAGTGGCGCCAACAAAAGTGTTATAGGTGGTGAGCTAGCACAACAATTATTATCAACTAAGCCATTTAATAAATTTAAATCGGTTGTACGAACTGCTGATGGCCAAACGCAAAATGTTGCAGGCACTATACAAATTCCCTTGACTTAGAACTCAGTGGATAATAACTTCGAATTCTTAATAGTTCCTTCCATAAAGCAAAGCGTAATATGCGGAATGGATTTCTGGTATACGTTTGGAATTTCTATTAAGCAAACAGTTTCGATCAACGAAATCAACTTTGAACCCGAAGAAGACTCTACTCGCGTACGATTGTCTAATTCACAAAAATCAAAATTGCAGAAAGTAATAGACTTTTTCCTATCGTTCGAGAACGAGGGCTTAGGATTGACTAACCTGATAGAGCACAATATCAATACATCCAATGCGAAACCAATCAAACAACGATTTTATCCACTTTCGCCTGCTAAAGAAAAGTTTTTATGTATAGAAATCGATCGCATGATTAAGATGGTTGTCATTGAAGAGGCACCTTCATCGCCTTGGTCATCTCCAGTTAGCTTGCATATCAAACCAGGCAAGGTGCGATTTTGTCTCGATGCAAAAAATTAAATGCAGTCACAGTAAAGGACGCATACCCAATCTCAATTATGGATGGACTGCTAAGTCGTCTTCCACCGGTACATCGCATTTCCAAAATTGACATCAAAGATGCCTTTTGGCAGATCTGTTTAGATCACAAATCCCGTGCCAAGACTGCTTCCACCGTTCCAAATAGGCCCCTTTATCAGTTCAAGAGAATGCCTTTTGGATTGTCAAACGCTCCACAAACTTTGTGCCGTTTGATGGACCTCGTTATACCCTATCAATTAAAATCGCATGTATTATACCTCGACGATTTGCTGGTTTTGTCAAACAATTCCGAAGACCATCTTTTGCATTTGTCCGAAGTAGCCACCCAAAGGCGTAAAGCTGGATTGACAATTAATGATCAGAAAAGTCAGTTCTGCCTGAAAACAATAGACTATCTCGGTTACCTGGTGGGCGAAGGCACACTACAAGTAAATCCAAGCAAAATCTCTGCTGTGAGCGATTTTCCTGTTCCAAAGACCCAAAAACAACTAAGACGATTTCTTGGTATGACTGGTTGGTACCAGCGATTCATATCTAATTACTCCACAGTCATTTTCAATCTTACAGAAATGTTGCGTGGCAAATCCTTCAGTTGGAACGAAGCTTTTGACAATATCAAAGACAAGTTATGCTCTGCTCCTTGTCTCATTCACCCCAATTATGAAAAACCATTTATCCTGCAGTAATTGCTGCAATAGACCTTGAAATCCATCCCGAAATTGATTTATCTTCCAGTGCATTTCAATCGGAAGAGTTCTCTGCTCTCAGAGATAAATTAGTGTCTCTAAAATTACCTGATTTTCAAGTCATTGATGATTATATTTATCATCGTGCCAGTTCCCCAATTGTACTGACGTTTCACCAGACGATTGCTGGAAATTGCTTGTACCTGAGTCGTTGTGGAATGGCCAAATGCCTAGAGCGTATTAGAAGACGTTTTTACTGGCCAAACAAGGTTATCAACGTTCGTGATTACATTCGAAATTGCGAGACATGTAAGACCACTAAATATCCCAATCGTTCTTTAAAACCACCAATGGGAGTACAAGTGCAAAGCGATACAATTTTTCAAAGACTTTATCTTGATTTTATCGGCCCATTTCCCAGATCGAAATCCGGCAACATTGGTATATTGATTATACTGGATCACTTTTCCAAATTTACCTTTTTAAAAGCTGTGAAAAAGTTCAACACTAAAGTGATCATCAGTATATTGCGGGATGAAATATTTTCATGCTTTGGTGTACCCGAAACAGTCGTGAGTGACAACGGAACTCAATTTAAAAGCCGTGATCTCTCTGACTTTCTTTCGAAATATGGCGTTCGTCACATGTTTACTGGTGCATATGCTCCGCAATCCAACGGAGCTGAGAGAGTTAACCGTTCTATAAATGCTGCTTTAAGAGCTTACATTCGCTCTGACCAACGCGAATGGGACGTGTTCCTCAGTAGCATCAACTGTTCTCTTCGTAACTCGATTCACCAATCTATTGGTATATCGCCTTATCATGTTGTTTTCGGTAAACACATGATATCCCACGGTAATGACTACAAACTGTTGCGCAAACCTAATTTACTCGCAGAAGGTGACGTAAAATTATCAAGGACTGACGAATTTCAAAGAATTCGCTCCAACAATGCCAAACATTTGAACAAGGCTTATGAGACAAACCAAAAGTCTTACAATCTCCGAGCACGACCCCGATCTTTTGAGGTTGGTCAAGAAGTTGTTAAAAGAAATTTCGTACTAAGTAATGCAGCGAATAATTTTAACGCGAAACTCGCTCCAGTCGGTTTTAAGGCCCGAGTCAAAGAAAGGATTGGTCAGACAATATATCTCTTAGAGGACATGAACGGCAAGGAACTTGGTAGATTCATGCCAAGGACATTTGGTAATTGCTTTTGACTCCTTTTTCAGTTTTTATTGTTAGTCACAGGGACTAAAAATCAAATCTGTGGTTGTGGGAGTCGAGCCAAAATGGCAACCTTATATGTGCTATCGCACTCATTTGATAACGAACCATTAAAGCCAAATTCAAATCCTGGCAAAATTGAATATTGCCCTATAAAATACCACAAAATTCCCGAGTAGGATTGTAGCAAGCTACGGTCACACTTGATTTGCATACTTCCGTTCTCTTTTCGGGAAGGCGTGATCAAGGGCAGTTTAACTTGATGCAAAGTCCCTGATTATAAATCCACGAGCATCGCGTAGACCGGATACGAGTTTTCATGGCAAATACTGCCAAGTGATAGTTTAAATCGTGATCTAACTTAATTGCGCCTGCTTCCGGTCCCACATTTGGAGGTAGAAGTCTTATTGGCCGCGTCGCCAAGGCGGCTTGCATTGTTTTTCGCCCTCAACTTTTGACCACGTGTGAAATTATTTAAATACCAATATTTGCATTCCTATCCTTATTATTTTTTCTTTATTTTGTCGTGGAAAAGCAAAATTACTCAATAAGAGATTTCCTTAACGTAAATAACGTAATTTTTAGTTTAAGGATTAGGTTTAGGAAAATGTATCGAAATATTATCTTTATCTTCAATTATATGGGGTCGAAAATGAACTAATCTGATGTATTGTTGGGCACCAAAGGGTATGTAAAGCAGCGGTTGTAAAAGGGTGGAGTCCGAATGGATTTCACAGGTAGGGTGGGTATAGAATAAGGCCAATAACATCTGGGCCTCATCTTCAATACGTACACTTTCTTGTCTGGTTCTTAACCATTTGGTTATCGTTTTGCATCTATCGTATTTCTGTCTACAGTATTGTAGCTGTGACACTCTTGTTCATCTCAACACAAAACCCACGCCCATTTTCCCTGAGCATGCCGGTCAAAATAGTAGACAGAGTGTGTTGAGGTGGACAGCGCTCTATGAGTGTGTTCGTTACAGTTATAATTAGCGCCCAACGTGGGGCCAGTCCGATGCCTGATTAGGCACTTGTCGTTTGACAGCCGAGCTTCCCGTTAATAAACAATCCATCCACTTTTAGTTTCAGTTAGGTATTTCATATTCCATCCTGGAATTTATGGTCTCTGGAGAGTTCCGGAGCCATACCGGAGGAAATGTTATGCTTTTATATGTTTTTTTTTTCTATCAGTTCAGTAATAATCGAACATTATTGTAAAAAAAAATTCTGATTTGAGTAATTGATTCTTAGGAATTATAGTTCTGATTTAAAGTCGGTTCTATACCAGGATTGCACTGTTCAAAAATTACCTTCTTATCATTTAGGATCGAGATTTTTCTAGCTGGATAGATTCGGCTAGTTACTCTTCTAAGTGGTAAGAGTTCATAAATAAATGAATGACATTTATCTTACAACTCTGTATACACAACCCGTTAGCTTTTCGTACCTGTTAAATTATACAACCTACTGCATTTATATTTTTTGGTCGCTTAACTTTTATCTTTTTGTCGCTTAGCGTTGATCGTTGGATCTTAGCGCTTACTCATTATCTTTTTTAGCTTATCTTTGATCGTTGGTTTTTTGCCTACTATTGATCGTTTGATCTTATCGCTTATTTTTCTTGTTCTAACGAGAGGAATTGTTAGACTTTATATATTCACCAGTTTGTATTCTAGAAGCTTAAAAAATGATGATGCGAAGTAATGAAAATTTAGTTGACGTAGAGACTGATGCGTCGGTGACATGTACCATCTGCAACGGGCCAGTAAGTAATCTGGATTTGGTTGGAACCCGTTGTAAACGATCTTTTCACAAACATTGCCTTGACAATTACCTTAAGAACCATGACAAATGCCCCATATGTGGCCAGCCATGTTCTCAATCCGAGTTTGCCTTTGTCAACTAAATCTCAAGGTAACAAGATGATGACCCGTTCAGGTTCTCGGAATACAGGCAAACAGAATGAGAAGTCTGATCCAAATTCCCAACAGGAAATTTGTAGCGGGGATAGTTCAGATTCCAGAGTTGTGACAGAAGATTGTGTTCAGCAAATAATCCAAAGTTCAATGCTGGCCTTTCAAGCAGGCATGCTACAATCATTGACAGAACAAATCACTATGGCGTTCACCCAATTGAATAATGGACAGAGTGAGCTGCAGCAAGACATACAAAATAATTTCGGTCGAGACGTTCCCGAAATAAACTCAGAAAGAAATAACAATTCACATTTAATTGGCGTGTTCATAGATCGGTGGATAACATGAATTGGAACGTGTTATGCAGGCGTTTAAAGGAAAGATTTCAAGATCGGAGATCTGATTGTGAAATTTAAATTGCTATGCGTAGCCGCAAACAGGGTAGCACAGAAAATTTTGATGACTTTTTGGATGCAATGCTTTCCATTGCAGATTCCCTTCGTGAACCAATGCAGGACAGTGAGATTACTGTAGAAGTTCGTCATAATCTCAAACCGGAGATCAAGCACGAATTACTGCACATAGACACCCCAAACTTAGCAACATTGCGTAAGGAATGTCATCGTCACGAAGAGTTCTTTCGAAGCACCCGGACAAAGCCAATCCAACGTCCGAACACAAGCAAGCGTTTTGTTAACGCAATTCTGCATGAAGACGAAGATCAGTCTGAGGAAGAACAGGATGTCGAGGACGAGATTTTAAGTGCTGGAACTGCGATAAATCGGGTCACGGTTACCTGCAAAGGAGCAGAAAATTAACTCTTCTTACAAAAAAAATGATTAGCTTACGTACTATATAAAAAATTTAAGTACTAATGAGAATTCAATTTAAATGCAAGAGAAAATTTGGAAAACGACATGACTGAGTCTCTTACTCGAGTACACATACTTTTTACAGCTTATTGTTAAACCTAAAATACATCATGAAAACTTAACTTCTTACTTTCTACGCACAAAAATACCTCGGGAATTAATACATTCGAGTACAGGTTAGGTCAGATATTTAGCGGGGTTTTTTTCCGCACAAATTTAGAATTTAGATCTATTTAAAATCGCTTTAATTCAAATCAATCACGCTATAACTCTCCGTAAACTTAACCTCAATTTGGGCCCTACTTAGTTGTTGTTTTTTTCCTTATTAATTTAAATAACCCTCTTGCTGGTCTCGGCTTATTGCCGATTGTGATACTGCTGCTGCGGCTGGTCCTTCACGGCCCCGTCGAAACGTGGGGTCAGGACAATGATGCGGATACGTAAAAGCTGACCCTTCTGCCTTCAATTTTAGCTACGAGAATATTCAAACCACAGTTCACATTTCACATTTTTCTGAAGTTTACTGACCTGTAATTGCCCCAGTCGAAACTTGGGGTCAGGCGACAAGGCGGCGGCGTGATAGCTGCGCCACACGACGATCTTTTTGGCTAAAAAAATATATATTTTTTTATTGCCGGGAAACACGCGCCGGACTTATCTCGCGCACCACTATTATCGAAGAAACGCAGTACGATAATATTTTCCGCGACAAGAAAATATTTATGCCCGCAAGTTACAACTTTCCAAAACGCACACAACTGGACTCATCGACTGTTCTATTCGAAAAGAAAGCCAACAGGAAACCCAAGCCGAGATGTAGGCCATCGGCGGAAATCACGATCAGCTGAACCACACTTTTTCCCTGATAACCGAATTATCCCAAACTTATCGGGTGCAGCTTGTAAGGGTTGCATGCCGTCTGGTATATCCTAGCTACATCATACTGCATCTGGTATGACCTTACATTGGTGTGACCTAGCTGACCGCCAGCCCACTATCGATTATTCATCGAGACTTTATTACCCACTGCTTTTAGTCACCTCTACAAAACCCCCCGCTACACTCAGACTAGGGTACTCATAGACACCCTAGGCTGAGACCGAGTGAAGGCACCTTACTGCCGAATGTCCTTGGCATGATAGGTTCCCACAACTTGTCCTTGGAGGTCTTCCAGCTCTTAATACGCGTTGCCAATCTTCTTCCGAACTCGAGATTTTACGAACGTCGGTCCAAATTTGGCGTTATAACCAGTTTGAAAGCAGCTTGGCTTGAAATTCCGGCGATAAACTTTTTGTCCTTCGACAAACGATACCATACGAGAACGGATATTATATCTCTTCTCGTTCTCGTTTCGCTTATTTCTCATCTGATCAACAGCTTGCTTCCGCATTATCTCGAAAGACTCGTGCCGGTCGAACTTCAGAGAACGATCGTCCAACAGATTTAAGCGTCTGATCAACGGGTACGTCGACCATGACGTGATCATGTGTTGCCCAAATACCATATAATAAGGACTGGTACCAATGCTAGAATGCACTGCCGACCTCAACGCACAACATATTCGGCTGAGGAATTCGTCCCAATCCTTCTGATTGCAGCAATTACCGATCGGTTTACGCGCTCAGCGGTCAGCGTGTGCTTAACGCCGTACTGCTCTATCAGTTTCTGGAACGTCTTAGCTCGAAATTGGGAACCCTTGCTAAAAAGTAACACTTCGGGGACTCCGAACGTCATGAACAATTCGTTTTCCAGATATTTTATGACGACACTGGAATCGATCTTCTTTACTGGTTTCAAGAACACGTACTTTGAAAAATGTCCCAGGACAATGAAGATACCTATGTTGCCGCTCCTTGACCTAGGATACGGTCCGAGAAAATCAATTAACAAACGCTGGAAGAATCGCTGAGACTCAGGCGCTTTTCCTAATGGTGGTCTGAGAGTGAAATTTGGAGACTTAGTACTCTTAGAAACCTCACATGCACTAATATAAGCCCTGACGTCCGAAACGAGACCGGGCCAGAAATAATATCGTTGTATTCTGTCTACGGTTTTGTGAATGCCAACATGCGCATCTAACGGACTATAGTGTGCGCGAGCCAGAATCTGCGATACTAATTCTTTTGGGACCCAAAGTTTCCAGGCGTATTCGTCATGCATTTGTTCTCCAGTCAGGTGCTCAGCTTTTCTGTATAAAAACCCGTTCTCCCTAAGATCAGGAAAGTTTGAGGTATTTTCCTTCACGGTCTCTACTAATTTTACGTACTCACTGGACTGGAAAAATTCTGAATCTAAATCAACAATCAAGTTATCTTTCAAGTCCACAGCGGCCACAATCTCTTCGTTTACACGAGACAATGTATCCGGGACGACATTTAACGAACCCTTACGGTGTATAATCTCAAACTTGAATCTCTGCAAAGCTAATGCCCATCGCGCCAGTCGCTAATTTAAATCGTGATTGGGCATTAACTACTTAAGCGAAGCATGGTCGGTTATTATCTTAAATGGGAGTCCTTTCACCTATGCTCGGAAGTTCTTGAGAGCTACTATAGCGGCCAAACATTCCTGCTCGGTGACTGTATAATTGCGCTGAGCTTTGTTCACCTTCTTTGAGACGAAGGCGATAGGACAATCGTCACCATCTTCAGATACACCCCTACACAGTATTGCCCCTACACCTGCAAACGGCTTCGCAAAATCCGGACTACACAGGACCGGAGCTTTACTAAGACACTCTTTGAGCTTGTTTAACGCTTCAATTGCCTCCTTCGTTAAAACGAAATTCCGCTTCGTAGTCATTAAGTCAGTCAATGGTGCAGGAAGTGTCGCGAAGTTTGCGACGAATTTCCGGTACCATCCACACAATCCCATGAAACTGCGAAAGCTTTTCAAACTCTTCGGTAATGGAAAATCGGTAATCGCGGCCACCTTTTCAGGGTCCGTGCGTATTCCCCCCTCTCCGATAATGTGGCCCAAATAGCGTACTCGTCGCATACAAAAGCGACTTTTAGCGACGTTTAGCGTTAAGCCAGCGCGCTTTATGTGCAGGGCTAACTCCCTCAGTACCTTCAAATGGCCATCAAAACTGGAAGATACTATAAGTAGGTCGTCTAAATAGATAAAAACCTCATTTCTCAAATGAGCAGGCACTACTTTGTTCATTAACCACGACATAGTGCTCGTGGCGTTACATAACCCAAAAGGCAAGACTGTAAATTGATATAACGGTCTACCCGGGACGGTAAAAGCTGTTTTGTCCCGAGATTGAGGATCTAAAGGGATGCCAATATGCATCCTTCAGATCCAGGCTCGATATGTACTCGGCCCTCGGTAAACGACTCAGTATCCCGTTTATTTGGGGTAACGGATATGCATCCTTCTCCGTAAAACTGTTGACTTTGCGACAGTCAAGACAAATTCCGACTTTACCTGGTTTAGTCACCATCACGATTGGCGAAGACCAAGTATCTCCGACTCTTCTATCACCCCTAAGCGCAACATCCTGTCAATTTCCGCATACATTGCTTTTTCGATGGCAGGGGAGACAGGGAAATGCCGTTGCTTCACAGGCCTAGCTGTTCCCACATCAATCGAGTGAGAGACCAAATTAGTCTTACCTAACCCTTCCTGACTAAATGAGGGAAAACAGTTGATTACATTCGCCAACTTAGCCTTGTCAACTTCGCATAATTCGTGCTGATCCACTACCGTTTGTATGTTGGGCTCAGGTGACAATATTTCGGCTATTTTCAAATTAGTGGGGAGAAGGTCATATAATTTCCAAAAGTCAATTCCCAAATAGAGATTCTGTTTCAGCGATGGCTCGACATGCAATTTCAAAAGTTTTTTGCTGTCACCGTATTCCACGTCTATTTTCAGCAGTCCTACTATACGTCGAGAATTACCGTCTGCTGTCGCAGCTTCTCCTCTTAACGACTTGAACTTCTCGCTTTCCATCGCAGCTTGTACTAACCCTCCTCCAATACAACTAATCGATGTGCCTGAATCCAACAATCCATAAACCAGGCGATTCAATAGCGAATCGGTAAGAACAGTCGAGGGTCTCGAGGTCCTGTCGGGATAGAACTAATGTACTCTAAACTGTCTTTACACATTTTGACGTTCTTCCAAAACAATTTCAAGCGTCGAGAACTGCGAGATTTTAATTTACGACTTGCAGGAGATGCGGAAATGCGGACATTCCGTAACTCCGAAACTTTGCTGTGAAGCAGTCCATAAGCAGGTTTAATTGGTTCGTCAGGGAGGAGTGGAGACACACTTTTTTTGGTGTTCTCTACTGATCGGTCATTGTTGATTGATTTCGTGCGGCATTCGAAGTCTTCGGTTTGACTGGCAACTTCGACATGCCGACCTTGAAGTTTTTTGAGCACTTTTTGCAACTTGGTTTATGCTGCTTAGGGTGCACCACACCCGTAACAAAAAACTCGTCTTTCGGCTAGACAATCTTGATATCGGTGTCCTTCGACTCGGCAATTCCAAAACACTAGATAAAAAGCTTCAATGTCGTTCTCACTTCCGTATGTTGACCTCACCTCATCTTCAATCTCCTGACAGACCTCGGATATCTCACGTTTATCTCTCTTGAATCAACTCTTCTAAGTAACCATCATCGCGACTCTGTCGAAATTGCAGTCGTAGGGCTGTACAAAACCTTTCCCACAGAATCTCACCGTTGGCTTTATGATAGCGCCAAAAGAAGTCATTGGCCTTGCCTTCAAACAATACGCTTATGTTCCTACATAACAAGTTGAAATTTCCATTCAATGACTGCCTTGTAAGTGCTTCGACTCTGTATATAAAGTTGTCCACTGACACTCCTACACCGGAATATTTTATTTTCCAACCATTTAGTATTTGGACGACTTTATCCGGCCGATCAAACAAATCGGAAGACGCGCTTCGTGGAGAGGGAACAGGATTTGGAGTTGTTAAATACTGCCTCTTATAGGCACTTGGTTGATCAGCGGACATTTCACATTATTCGCTGCATGCTTGTGGTGATAGCGTTTTGTTGATCAACGGACATTTCATTGGCTGTAACGACTACTGCCGGAATCGGAGCGGACATTATTCGCTGCATGCTTGTGGTGATAGCGTTTTGTACAAATCTGTCAACAACGTTGCTACAAGCCTACGCTCCATGGCTAACAAAGCTTTTTTAGCACTTACAGCGCTTGAACTAGCTTCATTGGTGTTAGCACCGCGAGCTGATGTCGAAGGGCCCCCGTCTACTGTTGCGGGTGGAAGATTTTTAGTTTTACTATGAGTTTCTCTCCCTACCCTTTCGGTTGGTTCGGCTGGAGGCCTACAGGTTAGTTTACACATTTACAGCTCTCACTTTTTTTAAAATGATTCCCAATGCATTCCCTGTGAAATTCATGGTGACAGGTTGTCACGTCCAAATCTGGTGTGCTGATCTCGGCTGCACATAATGTACAAACAGAGTTTGAGACACTAGGAGATTTCCTAGTTGGTAATCGGTCTAACCCCATCATACTTTAGAAAAATTTCAGATTCAAAAATAGCGAGCAAAATTAAGGTAAAATTATATATGTAAAAATATTAACGATAAGGTGCGAGAAAAGATAATAAAAACTGAACTCTTGGCTTGATGTTCTCCCTTCGTAGGGCTGTCTATTATTTTAGCTCAAAATTCTGACGAAATCGTAGAAGGTGTTTCCTTAAAAGAAGATATTCCATTTGTTAGACTAAATTTCAAAACAACCAATAGGTGTATTAGTGAAGTCTTGGATCGTGCGCTCTTCCTCTGCACGAATATTCCAACCTAGAGGAAACTTTAACTTATTTAAGACGAATGGTAAAAAGGAAGAAAATCGTCAACTATGTGAGGATCTGGCATTTCTCTCGAGTAATACCAAGATTTTCCGTCATGTCACGTTAATGATCTTTTTTTTTCAGAATAGCGTTTAGTTAGCTCAACGAAGTAGATCAAACCGGGACAGAAACCAAACCGGAGTTACTGTTACTCTGTTTTCCTCAGCAAAATCCACATTTCCTTTTGCTACACTTAGGAAAATTTTTGGGATAAGTCTTAGTTATGGCCAGTCAGCAATACTAGTATTGACTTGACGTGTACTCCGCAACTAATTCTGAACACAAAAATTTTGGAAGTATAAAACTGAAACGGAAAATGTAAAGAAAATGATTGAAGATATTAATTCGCGAGTCTTAATGAATTAAAAATTCACTAAGGCCCCACGTTGGGCGCCACTTTAGCTTATTTATTATTATTCTTAACTGAACTGTAACGTGTAACGAATTGAAGTGATGGAAGACTAAAGTAACTATACTTGCGGGTGCACGCTTTAGAGACCGGCTCTAGCTCATGGCGTTGGGTGTGGTGGTCTTGCTTGTACAGATACCTCTTCGTTACATACAATAATGAAATTGAGCGTGCTTACAACAACAAGAAAATTAAGGAGCTAGTATACAAAATTGGAGGAAGCAAATTAATACCTTCGGAAGAGGACAGTTCTAGAACAGGAGAAGAGGTTTGAGAATTTTGTCGCCTGCGAAACACAGGTGGAATAGTGTTCGCGTATTGCCCTGCCCTACCTAAGACCACTTTCCTTAAGAGCATGGCTCTAGTGGTCCCTTAAGCACTCTACGTCCGGAGAAACATCAGCCGAGTCAGTATTTAGGTTTTCAGAAATTCATATTTTCAGTATTCAATGTTGCTTTAAAATTAATAACAATATTTATAGATAAAAATAAGTACATAATAAAGGAAGCAAGTAATTATGCAAATACAAACTAAAGTAAGCTAAGAGAATCTAGAGCAAGGTTTTTTCTTGGTTGCGAAATCAGAAAAGAAAGGTGTAAGAACGTTATAATTAAAGAGTTGAAGTTACTAGCTGTAACTTTAAGATTTATCTAAATCTTCTAAAATTTTTAGTGTGAGTTTTCTTTATAATCTTGTTATTAAAGAGAAGAGGAAAATTTTTTTTGTTTGAGAGTGGCCCGCAAGTAAATTCGACTAGATTTTTTTTTCTTTTTTTTATAGTTCAATTGCCTGCTTTCGCCACTCCATTATGATCAATTATTTATTAGCAGTGTGTATAAAAATAAATAATACTTGGCACGCCATCAAAATGATGCCCTCCAGCAAAATTTTATTGGTGTACTTTGCTGAATTTTTTTTACATTAATAAAAAAAAGTTTTCACTCAACTTTTCACTCCTCGACAAACGATCGATCTCCCGGCGCAGATGAGTTGAAACGATAGTGTGGCATTTTCTACCAATGCTTGGAGAAGGTATAATTTCGGATTACACGTCTGCGAACAAACTTTCATGAATTCTTACTCGAAAATACAAAGGAGCAGAAAATTAACTCCTCTTACAAAAAAATGATTAGCTTACGTACTATATAAAAATTTTAAGTACTAATGAGAATTCAATTTAAATGCAAGAGAAAATTTGGAAAACGACATGACTGAGTCTCTTACTCGAGTACACATACTTTTTACAGCTTATTGTTAAACCTAAAATACATCATGAAAACTTAACTTCTTACTTTCTACGCACAAAAATACCTCGGGAATTAATACATCCGAGTACAGGTTAGGTCAGATATTTAGCGGGGTTTTTTTTTCCGCACAAATTTAGAATTTAGATCAATTTAAAATCGCTTTAATTCAAATCAATCACGCTATAACTCTCCGTAAACTTAACCTCAATTTGGGCCCTACTTAGTTGTTGTTTTTTCCTTATTAATTTAAATAACCCTCCTGCTGGTCTCGGCTTATTGCCGATTGTGATAATGCGGCTGCGGCTGGTCCTTCACTGCCCATCGCTGGGAAGGCGCTCCACTTCACGGCCTGGCTTAGTTATCGTCTCTCCTTCTGCCCGCCGGCGGCGGCCCCGTCGAATCGTGGGGTCAGGACAATGATGCGGATACGTAAAAGCTGACCCTTCTGCCTTCAATTTTAGCTACGAGAATATTCAAACCACAGTTCACATTTCACATTTTTCTGAAGTTTACTGACCTGTAATTGCCCCAGTCGAAACTTGGGGTCAGGCGACAAGGCGTGATGGCTGCGCCACACGACGATCTTTTTGCCTAAAAAAAATATATATTTTTATTGCCGGGAAACACGCGCTGGACTTATCTCGCGCACCACTATTATCGAAGAAACGCAGTACGATAATATTTTCCGCGACAAGAAAATATTTATGCCCGCAAGTTACAACTTTCCAAAACGCACTTTCACAACTGGACTCATCGACTGTTCTATTCGAAAAGAAAGCCAACAGGAAACCCAAGCCGAGATGTAGGCCATCGGCGGAAATTACGATCAGCTGAACCACACTTTTTCCCTGATAACCGAATTATCCCAAACTTATCGGGTGCAGCTTGTAAGGGTTGCGTCCCGTCTGGTATATCCTAGCTACATCATACTGCATCTGGTATGACCTTACATTGGTGTGACCTAGCTGACCGCCAGCCCACTATCGATTATTCATCGAGACTTTATTACCCACTGCTTCAGTCGCCTCTACAGGGGCCAGAACGAAGTGGCATCTTCGTTACCTTCAGCAGGGCAAGTCGCACGCAGAAGCTTTGTCTCTGGCCAAGACACCGCAGCCGCCAGAGCAAAGGCCCAACTCTTCTTCGAAGCGGGAAAACTCCACCCTGACGCCTCCGACGGAAACGCCTAAGAGGCAGAAGGTGGATAAGAGCAGGACACTGACTGCTCCTTTTGATGGTCCAAGTACCTCAAGGGCTGCAAAGGCAACTGAGGTACGCAAGCCATCATCCTTATTCAAATGCTCGTTTCTTCCAAAATAGGATAACAATAGCTACCTGGAATGCTAATGGCGTTTCGCGGCACAAGCTAGAACTTGCTCAGTTCTTAGCCGACAGAAACATTGACGTTATGCTACTCTCAGAGACTCAACTTACCGAAAATTACAACATCCAAATACCATACCATAAATTTTACTTTACAAATCACCCGGATGGCAAGGCCCATGGAGGCACTGGCATACTAATACGATTGCGAAGTGGTGCTTAACACTTTCTTGGTAATTGGCAAGTAGACTGCTTACAATGTACTTCTAAAACAAAAAATAAATAAATAAAAAAAAATAAATGGATGGATGGATGGCATTAGATGGCCATAACGGTGGCTGCTGTCTATTGCCTCGCTTCACAATCTCAGAGAAAAAATTCACAACACTTTTTGACTCGTTTGGTTTGTTGCAGCTGGCGATTGGAATGCCAAACACATGTACTGGGGACCTCGGATAGCGAACCCTAAAAGAAAACAGCTGCACAACGCAATCATTAAACCAACACAAACTTAACTATGTTTTCTCGGGAGCCCCTACATACTGGCCAGCAGATCCCATGAAGCTTCCAGATTTGATTGACTTTGCCATCAAAAAATGGATATCACAATCAATGATTTCAGCTGAGGCACTTCCAAAACTCTCATCGAACACTGTCCGGTACTCTTTCATCTTTGTTGGCTTACAAGCAATGGTACGCCCAACTGGGCGAGGTGCAAAAAATATGTTTGTTCCCATACCGGCTTTTCTAGCCTCCTGGAAGCCGAGCAAAACATTGATCAGATTGCTGGTGGCATAGAATCAATAAGTCTGAAGTCCGTTGTATTGTTGAATCAAATCGTCTATTAGCTGTCAAAGCGAACGGTATTGTTTTTATTTTGCGATTTTTATTTTGTGTTTGTCAAACCAGCCGTGGTTTTTAATAATCTTCTTTAATTATCATATATTTTAAACATAATTTTTAAAGATCCGTTCGCTTCGCAAGTGATTCTTTTGTGATTTGTGCAGTAGTTTAAACAAATATACAAAGTATTTTGATTTTTCGTCTTTGTGTTTTGTTTACTCTCCCTTTTGTGCGTTGTTCGCAGTTCTGTTTGGTGTTGTTTTTTTGCATGCACATAAACTGCACTTTTCGCTCTACCTCTCTCGCTATTTTGCTCTCCCACACAAAATCTAAATTTCTCAGCGTGCAGATTGCTCTCGTGCGGTTCTTTTAACAGCTCGCTTGAAAGTTTTGATCTTGTGTTTTCGTGCACAGTGGTCTGATTTCAGATAAACATGAAAACCTGCTTTTATATAAATTGTTGCCAGGTTATAAAACCTGAGCAGCCAAAAATGACTTGTTGGCTATGTGATAGAATGGTGCATACTAAGTGCGCTGGTTTTAATGGCCGTACAAGTGATGACCTAGCAAAGGGTAAAAATCTAAATTAGTGTTGTGATGCTTGCCTTGTGGTTGCGAACAAGATGAATTCGTTTATGCGCCAAACTAAGGGTGGCTTGAAAGAAATGATCAACAGTTTTGGCGTAGCTAGAGATAGTTTTCGTCGAGCCGATGATCTTCTTTCACAGTTTAATGGCCTTAGGCTATTAGATAAATTCCAAAGCGCAAAAAGCTGCTGGTGGTAGGCTGCCTAAGGCCTCGCAACCACGGGCAAATGATCAACAGGACTCCACAGCTGATCAGCTGTCAATCGCAGCAAATCCGCATATGTTGCTAAGATCGGCAGCTAAAAAAGATTCGGAGCAATCCGATCAATCCGCTGTGGAGGAACCCCACCCTGTGATTCCTAAAAATTCCGAATTGTCTGCACTGGTTTCTCAACCAGTGATTCCACCTGTCTCGATTAGTTTTTAGCATATCCGCATATGTTCCTAAGATCGGCAGCTAAAAAAGATTCGGAGCAATCCGATCAATCCGCTGTGGAGGGACCCCACCCTGTGATTGCTAAAAATTCCGAATTGTCTGCACTGGTTTCTTAACCAGTGATTCCTCCTGTCTCGATTAGTTTACCATCATAAGGGAACATTGAGTCCGGACTACCGGCACAAGTTGGCACTTCAGAAATACAATCTGCAGGGCCAAAACCCCTCACAGTGGTTCCAATAAAGAAACAAATTTTCGTTTCTCGGCTTTCCCCTGATCAAACATTGTCTGATGTATTGTCTTATATACAAGACAAAACAAAAGCCGATAGTAGAAAAGTGGAAAAAATTAACTTCTCTTACGCTAGGGGCATATCATCTTTCAAGATAACTGTCCCAAACGAGCTTTTTTCGACCATATGTATGGGTGATTTTTGGCCGGATAGTATGGTGGTAAAAGAGTTCGAAGCTAAGATAAAAAATTTGAAAAAGGGGCCTTCCTCACGTGGCCAGACCACTGCACCATCCGCCTCTTCATCTTCTTCCTCTTCAAAAAACTAAACTAAACTAAACTAAAACTCCTATCAAAATGTTAGAGGCTTGCGTAGCAAATTAACCAAATTGTATTGTGATAGTCCTTCATTTGATCCCCCTTCAGACGGGGAGGTGGAGTCTTAATTGCGGTTAGATCTACCCTCGCGTCGGAGGATTTACTTTTGGACGATTCCCGTAACTCTGAATTCTTATGTGTAAAGCTGACTATTTCCGACAGATCAGTTTATATTACGTGCTCGTAAATTCCGCCATCTTCTGAATTCAAAGAATATCAGAATCATCTGTCCGCTATTCAGTCCATCTTGAATAAACTGTCTGACAGGGACCAATTGGTAGTTCTAGGTGATTTTAATATACCTGGCACAATGTGGTCCCCAAAGAAACAATCGAATATCATTCTACCTTTAGCACAACATGACTTTATTGACGGCTTGCTCGACTTATCGTGGTCGCAAGTTAATTACATTCCAAACTCTCTGTGTCGACTGTTGGATCTATGTTTTGTAACAAGTCCTGAAAGCAAAGACACTAGAATAACAAGAAGCGTAACGCCATACGATTTTTTGGCACACGATTTTTTTGCCATGGCTCTAGAGTTGGCTCCAGGCTCTCTCGAATTTAAGGGAGCGAGAGAGCGGAGAGCGCTACAGCGAACAGCTCTTTTCAACGCATAGTGATAGCAGACAGCTGTATGTGTGCACACGTATGCTCATGCATTGTAAATTTGACAAAATATGCCCTTCACCTTAGAAGTTCTTTGACTTTAAATCTATATTATTTTTGATCAATTGGCACCATGCGAAAAATTCTTGTTTGCATTGCCTTAACGTTATTATTATTTGAAAATAGATTAGAAATAGCCAAATCTATGTACTTACCATCACAAAATAAATTTCAAAAATGACTTTATATAAGAATATTTGTCATTAGAGTATTCATCTTGCGGCGTGTGAAAAATTAAGTAATGATTGTTGAGTGCTTGTGTCCGCACTTCGTGCCTCAAGATATGAACAAAGTAAAGACACTAGAATAATTCTAGTGGCTTTGATATTACTTTTGCAATAAACAGTTATCATATTTAATTATTTAGTATATTTATTAAATCATTTGACCTAATATGATGTAACATTAACATTAAAAGTGTTTAAAAAAAATATTTCGCATTAAAAAAATTGCCAGATGAGAGACAAATTAGAATTAAACATAAATATAAATGTGTAAACGGTAGCTAATTCGAGCGGCGATTTTTACAAACAAATTTAAAAAGCTTTAAAACTATAATAGTCAGGGCGCGAATTTCAAAAATTATTTTATTTTATCATATTACTACGAAATTGGCAAAAACTACCCTAATATGTACAATTTAAATTCGTTTCTTCGATCAGAATTGATTTCGGCCCGAAAATCGTCTTCTAGCTCAACACGCACACATATACGCGTTCTCGTCTCTTGTTTTTACTCACACAAGCAAGCAAATTCTATTTTTAGATTTCTTACGCTCTCAGCGGGAGCGAGCGGAAAGAGAGCAATTTTGGCCGTCACTAAAAAAGTGGCTGCATAGTGAAAAACCAATGTATGGCCGTTACGCATCTTGTTATTCTAGTGTCTTTACTGAAAGTGTGTTTCTGTCCAGGGTAGCACCTCTTACTCAACCTGAAGATCCATATCATCCTACTTTCGAGGTGGCAATCGACATAGGTATTAAAAGTAAATTCAGAGAAGTCAACAAAGCGAATTCCCTGTTTTCGCAAGGCAAATTTTCGAAGGCGAAACAATTTTATAGTTGGATTTAATTGGTCCGAACTTTACTCCTGCAACATAATGGCGGGCGCGATTAATATGTTTTATACCGCAATTAAATCATTTTTGGACTCTTGTGTTCCGATGTACTATCCGTCAATCTCTAAACCTCCGTGGTTTAATAGAGAGTTGACACACCTAAGAAATGTAAAGTCCAGACTCTATATAACATTTAAAAATACCGGTTCTCAGTCCATCCTTTGTAAATATTTAAGCGCTCGGTTAAACTTTACCGTCCTTAATGCTCAGTGCTACAGGAATTGTTTAAACCGTTGTAAGTTCCAGTTTGCACAGGATCCGAAACAGTTTTATAATTTCGTTAGCACTAAGCGAAAAACAATTTCTTACCCTTCCTCTCTATTACGGTAACATCGGATCAGGCAATAGCCGATCTATTCGCCAAGTTTTTTCACACAACATATTCAACTTTGCCTCATTCCGAACAGCCATACTCTTATGCGGTATCTAAGTCGAATTTAATATTTTGCCCCACTATGACCGAAAGCTCACTGCTTAACGATCTTCAGCGTGTTAAACCGGTCTATTCGCCAGGTCCCGATGGAATCCCTGGCTGTGTGCTCAGTTTCTGTGCGGAAGCCTTGTGCAAGCCTTTACCTTATATCTGGAATCTTCACAATTCCCTCATATATTGAAGGAGTCCTTTGTGATTCCTCTTCATAAAAAAGGTACCAAACTGGATGCAAGCAATTACAGAGGAATCTTTAAATTGTCGGCTATCCCAAAACTTTTTGAAAATGTTATCACTCCTCATTTGCAGCACCTTTGTAGATCAATCATATCACCGTGTCAACACGGTTTTATGAAACGCAGATCAACAACCACTAACCTCTTGGAGCTAACTTTTTTCGTAATACACGGTTTCAAAAATATTCTTCAAACAGATGTCATCTACACTGATTTTAGTAAAGCATTTGACTCTGTTAATTATTACCTTCTAAAAAGAAAACTTGATCTTTTAGGTTTCCCTGTTGATCTTCTAAATTGGATTTCAAGCTTTTTGAATGGCAGGACACAACAAGTCCTCTATAAAAAATTCTTTATTTTGTATTCTCCGAGTCACATCCGGTGTCCCACAATGGAGCCCTCTTGGTCCGCTTCTTTTTACCTTATTCATTAACGACCTCCCCTTGATAATAAAACATTCGCGTGTACTTAAGTACGCAGACGATGTTAAATTATTATACAAGGACACTTCGTGCCATTTGGACTTACAATCCGATCTAGATCGATTTCAAATATGGTGCCGTGATAACGTATTAGACTTAAATGACTCCAAGTGTAAAGTTATGACCTTTTGTCGTGCCAACCCAATACGCACGACTTACACTCTAAGTGGGTGCTCTTTGGCCAGAATAACACGGGTTCATGATCTTTGTGTTCTTCTGGACCCTAAACTAAACTTTTCTGACCATATTTCGTCTATTGTCAATAAGGCCAGGGGTGTGCTTGGTTTTATAAAAAGTTGGTCTAAGGAATTTGATGCTCCTTACTTGACTAAAACCTTATTTATTTCGTTAGTCCGTCCGATTCTCGAGTACGGATCACCTGTTTGGAGTCCACAATACGCAGTCCACTCGAACCGCATTAAATCGGTCCAAAAAAAGTTCTTACTTTTTGCCTTGTCAAAACGAAGATGAGACTCTAAAACATCAAATAGTAATTGATTATAAAAAATTAAACGAAAACACAATACCGGACAGATTTCGGGTATCTGACCCGTCTATAATATTATTACACACCACTGTGGATCTTCAAGTGAACAAACGTGTTTTGATTGAGCTCCGTATAAAATCACTTGATTTTAGTGAGGTAAATAGTATATAACATAAAATAAATAAATAAATCGAAAGCGAAAGAGACGCTATTGGCAATGTTGAATTGCTATACTACAAAATTTTTTATGTATGGAATAATAAAGTAAAACTAAAAAAAAAAAACAAATAGACAACGAACAAATCGAGCCAACGCGAATTGCGCGCCCAGCGGCAAAAAGACCAAGACGAGCGCCGACTCTCTTCGCAGCGGAACAATGCATACTTCACCGTCGTGTCAGACGCCCGCGTGTGCCAAATCATCCACCCGGTCAACGACCTGCAACACCTGCAGAATGCAAACGATCGCGGTCTTGCTCACCAATGCTTATGACTTCACGAAATGAACCCGAACGCACTGAGAGCGTCTCTCTCAAGCTCTCCCCATTCCAAACGGTGTCAATTTCTTTAGCTACCAGTACAGCAATCACGATATCTACTGCAACTGCACTTTTAGCAACAACAACTGCAACAGCATCAACATCAACTCTAATCTCAATACCGACAGCGGTGTACAATTCCGGTGTACCAACAACAACGAAAGCATGAGCACTCACACCGACTCTTGCAAGCGGAAAAGGACAATAACCAAAACAAAGCAAAAAATTTTGTCGAACAGGTCTGGATCGCTAAATCCAAATAAAGCGAAAGCGAAGCCCACAACTCAAGCAGGCTGGTAATCAGCCGAAAATAAATCGTGCCAACGCCTCCAATGACTCAAGTTCAAATAGATTTGCACTCTTGGATGACTGCGAAGTGCAGGAGCAGAAGATAAAGCCGCCACCAATATATATACGTGAGAAAACCTCAAGTGCGCTGGTTTACAAACTAGCTGTAATTATCGGAGAAAACAAGTTCCATGTTATACCTCTTACTAAGGGCAACATACAAGAATACGATTGCGAATTAAGCACCACTTACTTGGTAATTGGCAAGAAGACTGCTTACAATGTACCTCTATTAAAAAAAATAAATAAATAAACATCCAATGCCATAACGGTGGCTGCTGTCTCAACACTTTTTGACTCGTTTGGTGAAAGGTTTGTTGCAGCTGGCGATTGGAATGCCAAACACATGTACTGGGGATCTCGGATAGCGAACCCTAAAGGAAAACAGCTGTACAACGCAATCATCAAACCGCAACACAAACTTAACTATGTTTCCCCTGGAGCGCCTACATACTGGCCAGCAGATCCCATGAAGCTTCCAGATATGATTGACTTTGCCATCACAAAATGGATATCCCAATCAATGATTTCAGCTGAGGCACTTCCAAAACTCTCATCTGATCACTGTCCGGTACTCTTTCATCTTTTGCACCAACTACAACATATCGAGCGACCGTGTAGGCTTACAAGCAATGGTACAACGCCCAACTGGGCGGGGTGCAAACAATATGTTTGTTCCCATACCGGCTTTTCTAGCCCCCTGGAAACCGAGATTGCTGGTGATATAGAATCAATTCTTGTCGCAGCAGCAAAAGGGTCAATCATGTATGCGGCATAAAGTTTAACAAGACAAGTAGAGATATTGAACTGCTTATGCTTGAAAAACGACGACATCGAAGGAAGTGGCAGGAGCACAGATCACCTAGCACAATGAGTAAATTAAAAGCAGCTTCTCGCAGACTTACCAAAGCGCTTAAGAAAGAAGAAGCGGACGCACAACTAAGATACATCGAGAATCTCACGCCCACAGGCACAGTGAACTCGTTGGGAAAGACCACAGGAACCTACAGGCACCAACAGAAACGGTTGTACCTCTCTGTAACTCTACCGGAAACTGGTCTCGCAGTGGCACGGACAGAGCAAGAGTCTTCGCTGATCAGCTTAAAAAACTATTTCAACCACATCCAGCCACTAACTCATTTACTCTCCCGCCCTTAACTGCATCTGACTTAGCACCACAAGATCCTGTAGAATTTCGACCAAGAGAGATAACGAAAGTCATTAAAGAGCAACTGAAAACTGGAAAATCGCCTGGCTACGACTTCTCTTAAGACTGGAGTACAAAGTCCTTTTATATAACTTCGTTTTGAAACCCATATGGACCTATGGCAGCTATGGGGCAACGCATCGAGAAGCAACATCGACATAGTACAGCGAGCACAGTCTAGGATTCTGAGAATCATTACTGGAGCTCCATGGTATCTTCGGAACGAGAATATACACAGAGGCATACAAATAAAACTTGTCATTGAGACAATAGCAGAGAAGAAAGAGAAGAAATACAATGAACAACTAGCTTTACATCCAAATCCTCTTGCAAGAAAACTTATTCGAATATACAGCTAAAGCCGACTGCACCGGAACGACAAACCAGCCCAGCGTTAAATTTGTTAGGCCACACAGCACGAATCATTTCATAAAATAATATTTAGTTAGTTTAGAATAAGATTTGAAATCGTATTGTTAGTCTCTTAAGTAAAAGGAAAGATTCAATAAATAAGCAAAACATGGAAAAAAAGAAATATCTTAACATATTTTGTTCAACTGTCTATATACTGAATAAAGTAAGAAAGCGAAAATTTGATGAGAAATCAATAGAGAAACTAATATGTTTCATACTAGATCTGGATCCGATAGTGTCAAGCAATCGCAAGACATATTATCCAAACTTGAAAATACAGATCATGTTGAAGACTCTTGTTGTTTGGACACAAATGATAACCAAAGTATTGAAGAGTCTATACATGAGAAGTCTGACACTCTTGAATCAGACAATCTGACTAGTGAAAGCTCCACAAATTCAAAGAATGCCGATCCAGTTGATGATTCTGGTGACAAATTACAAAATTCGAGTATAGAGAATGAAGAAGCAAGGAGAAGTGGACGAATTAGAGATAGACCTAAAATATCTTATAGACTGATGGAAAAGTATTTATTGAATGCATACGTATGTTTCATTGACATACCCAGTACATTTGAAGAAATTAAACACCGCCGTAACAGAGTTTTCTAAGAGAAAGCTGTTTGTGCTGAATTAGATTCTTATTTAGAAAATAACACTTGGTCGGTACATAGCAAAAAAACAATAAACAAAAACATTGTTGACTGCAAGTGGGTGTTCACAATAAAGCAATATGAGTTTGGTAATTTGGAAAAATATAAGGCCAGGTTAGTGGCACGTGGCTTTACTCAAGAATATTTGACAGACTATGACAAAACCTTTGGCCTTAAGCAATCAGCTAGTTGCTGGTTTCAAATATTCGACGATGTTTTAAAAGAAATTGGCATTGTCAACAGTGGAGTAGATCGCTGCATTTACATTATAGATAAAGGAGACATGTCAGAAAATATATAAGTTAAGAACCCTCTTCTTGCGCTCTTCGTCAGGACTCACCAGCGCTCGGCTCTCGTGTTTTCGGGCCCCGTCAGCAGGCGACTCGGGGCCTGTCTAGTAACATGTTCGTGTAAGTTAAGAACCCTCTTCTTGCGCTCTTCGTCAGGACTCACCAGCGCTCGGCTCTCGTGTTTTCGGGCCCCGTCAGCAGGCGACTCGGGGCCTGTCTAGGAACATGTTTGTGTATGTGTGCATTCGGAACAAGTGCCGTTGGTCGCACTCAGGGTGAGGGGTCAACGGGGGAAGCGGATATAAAAGCAGCGGGGCGGGAGAAGAGGCCCCAGTGTCGAACGGACACATAACGGAACCGCTAGCAGATCGCGAACTGAATCTTAAAATAAAGCTAATCGTAAACTCGAACCCTCTTAACTATCTTGACTATTATTTGGAGAACCACAGCATGTTGGTTGTCATATCAAGGTGAGGTATGCGGCAGCGAGTGCCGAGAACCCTGATGCAAGTGGAACTTGCGTTAACTGGCGCCCGAACAGGGACCGGCAATGTCCGGCCGATAAAAGTGATACGAAAAAATTGTGGAAATTTGTGCGTAAAAATAGTGGTGGTGTGCATAAGTCAGATTAAGATCTGAAATCCATAAATGAAAAAGAAGTGCTGCGTGAGCTGTGTATAAAATGATAAAATAGCAATTACCCGCTGCCGGGGGGAACTACGCCCATCCCGGGGCGCAACAAATATTGCATAATTCAATAAAAGGTGTAAAATTTCTAAAATAAAAATGTAAACCTATGTTGCGCCAAGACCTAATTTAAATTAATAAAACAACGACCCGCTACCGGAGGACGCCACGTCGCCCATGCCGAGCGCAAAAGTTGTACGATACCTATAACATAATTAAAACACGATCAACCCACTGCGGCGGTACGGCTTGTGGGAAAATTTTTTTTTTCTCTCCTTGCCAATTCGCGAGTGCAAAAGATTGTGTATAATAAACCAATAATTAACCATTGCAGCAGTTTACCTGCGGCAGTACGAGTAATATGAGCGCCCAGAGTGATAAGGTGGTGTGTGGCAGCTTGTTGGATACGTTAAGTGGTGTGGAATGCACCCAAAAAAAACCGCCCAACAAGTTGTGTGGCGGCCGTACCTTAGTAGGCAACCAGCCAAAAGGGATACTACGGAACCACCGTGCCCAGTGCCGAAATAAATTAGAGGTCATCAATAAAAAACTGTAACAGCACGCACGCAAGGAAAAAATATTGCAAAATGGAATAGCGCACAAAAATTGTATAAACACATGCACAACACCACAATTCAAAGGAAAACAAGTATAGTACAATTTCCCCAATTTCCCGAAACGAAATGAATAAAAATTCTCTACAATACACTAATTCACCTTTTTTTACTTATCCCAATAGAATATTCATGCTGTAGGGGTACAACCTAAACGACGAAAACTAATAAAGAGCATACAAGGGTGAGTGAAATATTTCATTAAACTTTATTGCCATATTTGCTAAATCTAGAGAAATAAAGAAAAAGCAAAGAAGAACAGATATTCTTTTTTATCGGGTTAAAACCGTTGTCTCACATTTCCGTAAAGTAATAACGAATTCTGTTGCCTTGAAAGCTTCCTGCATCTTTCCAACGCAAACTAAAAATCAAAATGGAAGAGACCCTGCGTGCTCTTAGCGAGTCCCTCAATGCCCTGACCAACGTGGTGACAGGCATTAAGGAAGATATTAAGAAAAATAATGATAGGTTGGCTATTTTAGAACAGGAGCGCGGGAACGCTGACCCTACGGTCGACCAACCGCAACCCCTGGTGCGCGCACGCACCGAGTATGAGCTGAGAGAGATATCGGTCCTCCCTGACTGCGTCAAAGAACTGCAGGCGTTCGAAGGACGGCAGGAGGCTTACCTGTCTTGGATAAACAGGGCACAGTCAATACTGACCGAATATGACTTGATTAAAACCAGACCCCTGTATAGGGCAATTGTCTTGCATATTAGACAGAAAATAAGGGGACACGCCGACATGGCCTTGGCGGCCTATGGCGTCCAAGACGACGATTGGGACGACATAAAACGAGTCTTGGCGCTGCATTACGCAGACAAACGAGACTTACGTACGCTTGAGCATGAGCTTGGCGCTATGTGCCAAGGTTCTAGACCACTAGATAGGTTCTATATGGACGTTAATGGCCATCTCTCGTTGATCTTAAATAACTTGAAGGCCAGAAACCACCCTCGTGAAGTAGTCAACGCTTTGATAGAAACCTATAGAGACAAGGCTTTGGATGTTTTTATCCGAGGAGTGGGGAGAGATTGTTCCAAATACTTACTTGTCCGCAGCCCGAAGAATCTACCAGAGGCTTACTCTTTTTGTATGGGATTGCAGAATGTAATGTCAAGAAATTTCACAGCTCAGAACTATCAACCGTCAGGTGCCCCAAGATTCGCAGGCCCATATCAACATCAGGCCAGGCCACCGTTCCGAACCCCTTTTTCTCCTGGTTCAGGCAGATTTTCGCAAAACTCCTACAGAACTCAGGGTCCTAGACAGGCCATAAAAATGGAATCCAATCGGTCGGGTCAATCTTACCAATCAGGATACAGTGGTCGCCAGGAAGAAGGCTCCGGTATTAAGAGAATGTCCGAAGGAAACAACCCATTCCAAAAGGCACAAAGATTGTACCACATGGAATTGGCACCACCCCCGCTAGCCCCGGCGGCTAGTGGAGATAACCAAGGACGTTCACACGAGGGTTACTATGATGACGAGTCTCAAGCTGTCGAGAGAAGCAACAATTATCCTCCGCAGAAAAACGTGGAAGGAGTTACAGATGCTCCACATAACCTTGAGACTGAGGGAGGGGCAAATTTTATGACCAACGCCTCTCCAGTGTACCGTACTTAGAGTATGCTACGGAGAGGGGAGAAAGGCTGAAGTTTTTGATCGACACGGGGGCGAACAAAAACTTTATTAGCCGAAGACTTGCAGCCGGGTGTACCACAGTCCGTAAACCCTTCTCCGTACTGTCCGCTGCGGGTAACATCATGATAACGCACCGCCTAGTTGGTAAATTCTTCAAACCACTAGGGAACGACTCGGATATTACCTTTTTCGTACTACCGAATTTACATTCCTTTGATGGTATCATTGGCGACGATACTCTCAAAGACTTAAAAGCCATAGTGGATAGGAAAAACAATTGTTTGATAATAACCCCAGGAATTAAAATCCCTCTTTTGGCGAGAGCTTCAATAAACGTTAACCCGCTACTCGCCGCCGAACACCCAGATGGTACACAAGAAATTTTGAATTCCCTTCTCGGGGAATTTCCCCGCATCTTCGAGCCCCCCTTATCTGGAATGTCCGTGGAGACGGCCGTCAAGGCTGAAATCCGGACAAACACACAAGACCCGATCTATGCTAAAAGTTATCCTTACCCAGTCAACATGCGCGGAGAAGTCGAACGTCAAATCGATGAACTGCTGCAGGACGGTATAATTCGACCCTCTAATAGCCCTTACAATTCCCCTATCTGGATAGTCCCGAAGAAACCTAAACCAAACGGAGAAAAACAATATCGCATGGTAGTCGATTTCAAGCGGTTAAATACCGTCACCATACCCGACACTTACCCCATCCCAGATATAAACGCTACGCTAGCCAGCCTTGGCAATGCCAAATACTTTACCACCCTAGATTTGACTTCTGGATTCCATCAAATCCACATGAAGGAAAGCGACATTCCAAAGACAGCTTTCTCTACTCTAAATGGAAAGTACGAGTTCCTCCGTCTACCATTCGGTTTGAAGAATGCACCTGCAATCTTCCAAAGAATGATCGATGATATTTTGCGCGAGCATATTGGCAAGGTCTGCTACGTTTATATTGACGATATCATCGTCTTCAGTGAAGATTATGACACACACTGGAAAAATCTCCGATTGGTATTAGCGAGTTTATCAAAAGCTAACCTCCAAGTGAACCTTGAGAAGTCGCATTTTTTAGACACGCAGGTAGAATTTTTAGGATATATCGTCACGGCCGATGGCATTAAGGCAGATCCGAAAAAGGTCAGAGCGATTAGCGAAATGCCTCCTCCGACCTCTGTTAAGGAGTTAAAAAGATTTCTAGGCATGACCTCGTACTACAGGAAGTTCATTCGGGACTATGCGAAGGTAGCAAAGCCCCTTACAAACTTGACGCGTGGATTGTACGCTAATATAAAGTCTTCACAATCAAGCAAAGTGCCAATTACATTAGACGAGACGGCCCTACAGTCTTTTAATGATTTAAAATCAATTCTCTGTTCTTCTGAAATACTGGCGTTCCCATGTTTCACTAAACCTTTCCATCTAACCACGGACGCTTCTAACTGGGCCATCGGAGCTGTCCTCTCACAGGACGACCAGGGTAGAGATAGGCCGATAGCGTACATTTCCCGTTCATTAAATAAGACGGAGGAAAACTACGCTACTATCGAAAAGGAAATGCTCGCGATAATTTGGTCATTGGACAATCTTCGGGCTTACTTATATGGCGCTGGTACTATTAAAGTATATACTGACCATCAACCTCTAACGTTTGCCCTAGGCAACAGAAATTTCAATGCGAAGCTAAAACGCTGGAAGGCTCGTATAGAGGAATACAACTGCGAACTCATCTACAAGCCTGGGAAATCTAATGTGGTGGCTGACGCGCTTTCACGCATTCCGCCTCAGCTTAACCAGTTGAGCACCGATTTAGATGCTAATCCCGAGGATGACATGCAGTCTTTGGCTACTGCCCATAGCGCTTTACATGACAGTTCACGATTGATTCCCCACGTTGAATCTCCAATCAACGTTTTCAAGAATCAACTCATTTTTGACACAACCAGGTCAAAATACTTATGCGAGCACCCGTTCCCAGGTTATACTCGCCATCTGATTCCTCTCAAAGACGGATCACTTGCCGATTTAACCAACTCGTTACAATCGTGTCTACGACCTGTAATAATTAACGGCGTCAAAATCCCGGAAGCACATTTGCAACGCTTTCAGTCCATCTGCTTAGCGAATTTTCTTTTATACAAAATTCGGATAACGCAGCGCCTAGTGGCGGACGTGTCTGGCGCAGAGGAAATTTGTGAAATAATTGAAAAAGAACACCGTAGAGCACATAGGGGCCCTACGGAGATTCGTCTCCAACTTTTAGAAAAATATTATTTCCCGCGAATGTCCAGTACGATCCGTCTGCAAACTTCCTCATGTCAGTGTTGCAAACTCTACAAGTACGAGAGACACCCTAACAAACCAAACCTACAACCTACGCCAATTCCTAACTACCCATGTGAAATACTTCACATCGACATTTTTGCGCTCGAAAAAAGGTTATACCTAAGTTGTATTGACAAATTTAGCAAGTTTGCCAAACTTTTCCATCTGCAGTCAAAAGCATCTGTGCATTTGCGAGAAACTTTGGTGGAGGCCCTACATTACTTCACCGCCCCTAAGGTCTTGGTTTCGGATAACGAGCGAGGGTTGTTATGCCCCACAGTGCTCAACTATCTTCGGTCTCTAGATATCGATCTGTATTATGCTCCAACCCAGAAGAGCGAAGTAAATGGTCAAGTCGAGAGATTCCACTCTACGTTCCTAGAAATTTATCGTTGCCTTAAAGATGAGCTCCCTACCTTCAAACCCGTTGAGCTGGTACACATAGCAGTGGACCGCTACAACACTTCCGTTCACTCGGTAACGAATCGAAAACCAGCAGACGTTTTTTTCGACCGCTCGTCAAGGGTAAACTATCAGGGTCTGACAGATTTCCGGCGGCAGACTTTAGAGGACATCAAGGGCTTAATTGAGTATAAGCAAATTAGAGGTAATATGGCTCGGAATAAAAATAGGGACGAGCCAAAGTCTTATGGGCCGGGAGATGAAGTTTTTGTTGCAAATAAGCAAATAAAAACAAAGGAAAAAGCGAGGTTCAGATGCGAAAAGGTACAGGAAGACAACAAGGTAACAGTTAAAACCAGATCAGGAAAAATTTTCCACAAATCTGATCTAAGAAATTGAGACGTGGCTTTCACATTTAAAAAAGAAACGCGAAAAAGAATAACGAAAGTAATAAAAGTACGTTGTGGCAGCTAATGAAATATTCCACCCATGCATACCCTATATAAAAAAAACATTAATAAAAAAAAAAAAAAAAAAAAAAAAAAAAAAAAAAAAAAAAAAATGAGTTAAGAAATACAAAAAGAAATACAAAAAAAAACTATAAAAAAAATAATATAAAAAAATACAGATTATAAGAAATAAGAAATAAGAAATATAAAAAAATAAAAATATAAGTACACAAAATGTACCGTACCCCCACACACTACGTAGTCTTAGAACAACTTAGACGACCAGATATTTACGAATTGTCTTTTTGTAAGCGCGATTTCTGCATGCGGCGCAAATCCCGCTCACTGGACTGGCTGGGGTCGGCTTGGAAATGGGTAGCTGGATCTCCAGATGCTGCTGATTGGAACGCCGTCTTGGCCGCGCAAGCGACGGCTTCGAGGAACTGCAAAAACTGGAGGAGGCTAGCTGTATCCCTCGGCTACTGAGGTAACCAACGAGTGGTTAAGCAAGTCGACGATGGAATGCTCCTCCTGACCAACTTCAACGGAACTCTAAGAACGGCTGCAGAGAACTACGACCTGATCGGCTCCTTTATCATCCAATTCGACAATGAGACGATAATGGTCAACGGTCAAAACTATTCCAGTTACTCGGTCAGTCATCTAATGGCGATGCCGGCCGTGTTGAGCCACATAACGGCCAGCAACTTTCAACTTTCTCTGGAATACGTCCACGACGTGAGCATGAAGAATTTGGAAAAGATGTCCAACATGGCGAGTGAGCTACTAGCCTCTCTTCTCACCGAGGCGGCACTCGCAATCTGCATATTCCTAGGCTTTTATTTCCTATGGAAGAAGCTGATGTCCACCAAAGGCATGCCCGATGTCCGCGAGATTGCCGCAAACTTAGAAGCATTGGGCCAAACCGAGCTGAACAAGGCTCACTAATCTGCGGGACGCAGATCTTGAGGGGGGAGGAGTTAAGAACCCTCTTCTTGCGCTCTTCGTCAGGACTCACCAGCGCTCGGCTCTCGTGTTTTCGGGCCCCGTCAGCAGGCGACTCGGGGCCTGTCTAGTAACATGTTCGTGTAAGTTAAGAACCCTCTTCTTGCGCTCTTCGTCAGGACTCACCAGCGCTCGGCTCTCGTGTTTTCGGGCCCCGTCAGCAGGCGACTCGGGGCCTGTCTAGGAACATGTTTGTGTATGTGTGCATTCGGAACAAGTGCCGTTGGTCGCACTCAGGGTGAGGGGTCAACGGGGGAAGCGGATATAAAAGCAGCGGGGCGGGAGAAGAGGCCCCAGTGTCGAACGGACACATAACGGAACCGCTAGCAGATCGCGAACTGAATCTTAAAATAAAGCTAATCGTAAACTCGAACCCTCTTAACTATCTTGACTATTATTTGGAGAACCACAGCATGTTGGTTGTCATATCAAGGTGAGGTATGCGGCAGCGAGTGCCGAGAACCCTGATGCAAGTGGAACTTGCGTTAACTTATATATTCTTTTATATGTAGACGATGTAGAAACAAAAAATATAAACACAATGACAAATTTAAAACAAAAATGTATACTTTATGAACCAAAATTTAAAATTTCGGATTTAAACGATATTTGATCCTTTATTGGGATTAAAATTTATAGAAATGGAAATATATTAAGTTTAAGTCAATCATACCAATCGTCGACGCGATCGGTTGTAATCCGAAATCGATTTTGTGATTCAATCCGAAAGCGAAAGAGACGCTCTATGCGATGCAAGATCGCTCAAATATATATTGTAATTCTTTATCTTACAAAAAAAAAAATACTTAAATAATAAAATAATAAAAATATGAGTCAGAACGACACTCACGCGCAGCGTCAGCGCGAGCAATACGAGCGCCGGCTCTCAATTCAACGTAACAACGCGTACTTTTCTTATGTCTCCGCAACAACTGCAAACGCAGACAATGAGTGCCCAAGAACTCATAACCCAACGAACCTTCTTGTACCAACAAATCAAGAAAGAACGCTATTTTGCCGTTACCGAATGGAAGCGGAAATTCAAATGATGGCAACACAGCCAGAAGGGCATTTTCTAATACAGCCTTACTGTCGTCAATATTAAATATGGATTACGACATTCTTTATAGCTTTTATATTATTTTAATAACGATTTCCTCAGAATACGAAATTGACTCAGAAAAATTTAAAACATTTTGTAAAAATGTTTTTTTGGCCTATGTCACCTACTGTTCACAAGGTGTTAGTTTATGGGCATCAAATTATAGATAATTGTTTGGTGCCTGTTGGCTGTCTTGGTGAGCATGCGTCCGAATCGAGGAACAAATTATATAAGAGCGATCGGAGAAGACATGCATGAAAATGCAGTCGCCTAGATACTATGACCGATATTTTTAACAGAGCTCTAGATACGTCTGATCCTAGTTGTCTAGTATTTATCTAAAAGAAAGACAAAGGAAAAATATAAACAAAAATATGCAGCAAGAGGTAAATTCTCTACTTAAATCACCATGCGTTGGAAGCGATCATGATGATCATGGTGATTGCCAGGACATCGACGAGAGCGAGGAGGACGATGAAAGAGAACTTCAACAGAAAGGTCATGAACTTGATGTAATAGCCTCAGACAAAGAGTTTTTTTAAATTAATAAATAATAAGTTGAATTTTTTTGTAAGTATAATAGCATAACAATGACGTATGATATAAATTTATAAATTTATATAAATTTATGATAAATTTATTTTTTAATTTCAGGACAAAATGATTTGGACCATCATATACATCTTAATATGATTTTATTTTATTTGATTTTCTGTATATAATATCAGTAAAATATTTAATTAAATATAGATACACAATTTTTTTTTCTTTGGTAAGATAAATATTTTTATGGCATATCGGCCAGATCGTTTATATGGCAGCTATATGAAAGTTGACTAAATCACTTGAAACTATGTGAATCATCTTAGAGGAAGTAAAGAGTAACACAAACCAAATTTGGTGAAGATAGGTCATCATTTCGAATTTCTGCCAAAAAAAAAAAACACATAAAAAACGTTGGCTGCTCCCGTTAAGCCTCTTAATGAGTTAGCGAAAACAAAAACAAAAGCGTAAGAGCCAAACGGTACAGATGCACAACTAGCAAAATAGACTGGAATGGACCGCTACATTACAATAAAGCGGAAGCTTAGTCCTAAAAATTCCGATACAGAAAACAAGCCGAAAAAATATACGCGACAATACTACCTTGATCAACAATGAAGCGCCCGCAAATAACAACATATTCTCTTTGCTGGCAGATACCAACGAGGACATGCCACTAAAATCCGTCTATAACGAACCAAAGAAAATAAAGCCTCCCCCAATTTACACCCACGAGAAGAGCACAAACGGTGTGGTAAATTCTTTGATTGGCCTTATTGGAAAATATACCTTTTATATAATACCCCTCGTAAGAGGTACTACTCATGAAATCAAACTTCAAACATAAACGGAAGAAAACTACAGAAAAGTTACAAACTATCTACCAGCTTAAAAGTAGCAAGGGTCTCCAAGTAGTACTGAAGGGCATTGAGCCTGATGTAAAGCCCGAAGAGATAGCTGAAGCGCTAAAGGAAAAGGGATTTTGCGCCAAAAGCGTACACAATATCAAATACAGAAACAGGCATCCGCAACCGCTCTTTAAGATTGAGCTTGAACCAGAAAACAAGCATCTAAAAAAAAACGAAATTCATTCAATTTATCAGCTGCAGCTCCTTCTGCAACGTAGGATTACAGTAGAAGAGACGTAACGCTCCTGTACAATGTATGAACTGCCAAGAATACGGCCATACGAGGTCGTATTGCACACTTCGCCCACGTCTCCACATCTCCACAAACTGCCAAGCTAATAAAGAAAATGCACGGACGAAAAAGTGCGGCTGTGCAATCTACAAAGAGCTGAAAACCCGTCTCCACAAAAGAACGAACACGGCAAGGGTACAAGGAACAGCTACGCCGACACCATCGGGAACAAATCCAGAAGTATTTTTTTCGAAACCAACAAGTACCGCTCCCTGGCCTATACCAAGAACTAACAATATAAGTTTTGCAGACGTTTTAAACGTCGTGACGCCTCCAACCCAAAACTCCCAAACCTCACATGAAGAACACACAAAATTGGACACACAACATGACACACACACACTGAAGCATATCGACGTAATGCTTCTTTCGGAAACTCATCTTACAAGCAAATACAATTTTCAACCACTTCAACAACTACCACTTCTATGGTACAAATCTCGCCGATGGTAGAGCACACGGTGGAGCCGGCATTCCAACTAGGAACCGTATGAAGCACCACTTTTACAAAGAATTTGAAATTCATCTTCAGGCCACATCTATAAATATTCAGCTGGGGGGCAACACTCACCTCACACTAGCGGCTGTATAAGGTAACGTACCTAGGAGTACACCTTGACAGAAGACTCACATGGCGCAGGCTTATTGAAGCTAAAAACACCCATCTTAAACTCAAAGCCAACTACTTACACTGCCTCATCAACGCTGGTTCTCCCCTCAGCCTGGACCACAAGGTATTACTCTATACTTCTGTATTGAAACCCATCCGGACCTTAGCGCACAGCTATGGGGCAACGCCAGCAACAGCAATATTGACATCATACAACGAGCACAATCAAAGGTTCTGAGAACTGGGGCACCGTGGTACGTTCGGAACGAAAACATCCAAAGAGACTTAAATATTATAACAGTCATCAATGCAATTTTAGAACTTATGGAAATAGCAAGCTTTCCTCACACCCAACCACCTGTCGAGGAATCTAACTCAGCTCAGAAGTCGTTCCCATCTCCGACGAAAGGACCTACCAACCCAGCGAAGAAATTTTTAGGGACGTTTTATTTCAGAACAGTTGGAAAAAAACAACTGTTTAGAACAAAATTTGTAATAGTTCAGTTTTTTTTTAACTTGTTAGTTAAATTGTTAGTTCTTATTCAAAAAGATTCAATAAATAAAAGCAATGGTAAAAAAAAGTCAATCAGCTTATATTCAAAGCGTTTTAATAAAATTTAATATGGAGGATTGTAAGCCAGTAAGTACGCCTCTGCCAAATAAACTTGGCTATGCAGCATTGCAAACAGAGGGAAAATGCAACGTACCATTTCGGAGCTTGATCGGGTGTTTGATGTATGTTATGTTATGTACTCGGTCAGATTTGAGGGCATCCATATATATATTGAGTCGATACACCAATAGTAATGGTAAAGAACTATGGCAAAACCTTAAGAGAGTTTTGAGATACCTGAAGGGTACTATTGATTTGAACTTGACTTTTGTCAGAAATGAATCTAAATGATATGTAGATTATCATTGGGCCGGTCAAAGAAAGTACAAATGGCTTTATTTTTAAAATATTTGAATCCTGTTTAATATGTTGGAGTACAACAAAACAGAAGTCAGTTGCAGCTTCATCAACAGAAGCAGAATATACGGCACTGTTTGAAAGTGCTTAAATCATTAATAAACGGAATAAGGATTGAGTTAAATAAACCAATAGACATTTTAGAAGATAACCAAGGTTGTATTAGCCTGGCCAATAATCCAACTTACCACAAGCGAACAAAGCATATGGATATTATATACCATTTTACTAGAGAGGAAATTGAAAAAAAAAAACTAATTTGTATTAGGTATAGTCCCACAGATATGCAACTGGCGGATATAAGGACGAAACCATTGCCATCGGCCAGATTACTGCTTCTGAGACAACAATCAGGTCTAATTGAATAAAAAAAAAAATTTAATTACTGGATAATGAAATCCGAACATGAAGTTCCTATATAAATCAAAATGTATTATATACTTTACTTTGAAGTATTGAAGCTATTTTGTTGATTTTGTATTAAAATCATTACTAATTTTTTAATGATCTGATTAGGTTTTACTGGGTTTCCTAAACTTTTGCAGTAAATGCTGCATCATAAAATTGTATTTTCCCAAAACGCTGCAGGTGTGCTGCAAATGTCCCTATGTGTGTGCTTGTATACGAATACATGAACATGACCATATATGGACATAAGCGAAAGCCTCATTGATCTGTTAGAGAAAATAATATGACCAATACATATACAAATGTTGACGGGACTATTTCACTGGAAGGAATCGCTGTCTCTTTTTCTGTTTTTGTTCGGTCTCCTTGCAATTCTGAGATCGAGTCAGTTGCTTGTAGACGACGGTGCATGCACAAGAAAAGAGATAAAATAAAACCAAACTGAATTTCACACAAGTTGCTGTTGTTTGATTATTTAATCTGAATATTATTATTACTTTCAATAATTTTAATGTCGGCAAATTTATCTTCGGTATTCATAAGTTGTGCATTTAGCTCCTCTCTAAAAGCTTCAGAGCTAAGAATCGAGCTTGGATATCCTTCTTGGTAGGCTCGATAAGCCTTCGTGCATTTGGCGACCAGACGCATTGGAAGACTCCATAGACTTACACAAGGCTCTATAACATCTAACCGCAGCATACGATGGATGTGACTGACTGGATAGAACCTCTGTTTAACGGGATTTGCATTTTTGACTTCGATGCAATGTTTAATAAATGAAGTGCGACCTAATATCTCTTAGGCTTTTGGAAATAATTACTTCACTATGGCTAATTGCTGACTTTCGGACGATGTTAAAGGATACATGTTTTCCCCTACCAACTTATTTTCTTCGGTCGGTGCATTAACGGACGATATATTACTTGGAGCATTTTGGAAAGCTCTCCAAAAGTCATGGCCAAGAATCAGTCTTTGTTTGATGCTGGGAATAATGTGGTCTTGGTGAATGCTCCCGAAGGTCGGTTTACCGATTGCTTTTGAAGGCAGTTTTGACATTGCGGCTTGTAGGTGTCTGGCCTACCACAGCCGTAGCAGAATACTCGACGAAAAGCTAAGCAATTATCACAGATATGACCTATTTATTCCAACACTTTCAGTTCCAACACATTAGCTTTTCTGCAGAGGCATCAATCTCGGTATGCGTTCGAGACATTTCTTATATCTCCGAGCTATGGTCTTCTAAAGCACCAACCTGTCGGCGATTAAGTATCGATTTTGACTTAACTTGTTTTGTCCGGCAAATGGTTTCATGGGATAAGTTTTCACTCGTGTGAACTAGGAGACGTAAGTGTCCCTCAGAATGCACGCGCTGATACAGCAACTTCTGCCTAGTCTCGGATAGCTGGTTGTTCTTTATTATTTCAATAAACTCATCTTCTTCAATTTTTACGGATTACGGTTTACTGTGTTTTTGTTTTCGTGCTGTTATCAACTTCATGCTCATGAATTCTGATCGATAGTCCTTATATTGTTGACGGAGTGGCGCACAAATTTTTTACCAAACTATTCCACCTCGTTGTTTGTGATATCTCCAATAACAGGATCTAGGCTTACCGGTGAAAAATACATGCATGAAAGCACATACTTGAGAAGTTAATCCCCAAGATTCTTCAACGCCTAACTCGTCAGTAAATCCATCAAAATGGATCCTATTTTTGCATGATGACAACTGCCTGCCGAGAACTTATTGGGGACGAGCCAAGTGACTTCCTCCCGAGACATTTCAGGCATTTGGAGGCTGCTGGGTGCTCGAAGGTGGTGGGAGATGTATTGATAAATACGATCATGATTTGCTATATCATATCTTGAATTGCATTATAATTTGAGTTCGATGCGAGTCGATAGTTCTGGCCGAGCGGGGCCTACCACCAGCGGTTCCCTTGGTATGATGGCCGTATTAGTTTCTTCTAACTGAGCTAGAGCTCTGAATAAGTTCTTAGTAGTTACGCCACGCGGAACAGTAGCTGTCGGCACAAGAATAACAACAAGAGTTTTCTGAAAGCCAAGATTCTACACAATTCTTGTGAAAAACATTCTTGCTCGATAAATGATAACAAAGATTGGTGTTATCCATAATCGTTAAACAAAGTTCGCAAGTGTTCTCCATATTACCTTCCGAAGAAGTACTGGGAGGCGCATTCGCTACTGAATTGGTACTTATCTTAATTTTTTTCTTTAGCTTGTTTTTTAATTTGACATTTGACGGCAACTTAATAACATCGGGTATGTTCTATAAGCCTGCCGTATCTATAACTAGCTTTGATGGCTGGATTATTGAAAGTCTGACTGCCTAAATAAAATGCTTGAGTTGACTTGAGTTGACTTTTGACCGGCTTCTGTTCGGCAAGGGGAAGGATTAAGTTGCATCCTCACACGTTCCAGGAAACCGATACTTATAGATCGTATATTTACCCGCAAATCTCAATTCACAGAGCTATCAGATGTGTGTCTAGGAATTTGCAGCAGTAGCGCCTTGAGGGAAAGAAAGCTCTAACGCTAAGCGATCATTAAGTATTGATATTCGATCATAGTCAAATCGTCAATATTCTTTAAGTTTGTAGATAAGCGAAAGGTACCCTGCGACAAACTCCAACAACTGAACATAAGAGCATTGATAGTGAGGGACAAGATAGCTAATGTGAGGATAAGGTTTCTCGGCTTGATGGCCGCGCCCGAATAGCAACCCCTCGTGCTACCCAAACAATGGTGATTTAGGATCTCACTCTTCTCCTCAGTTAGGAATAATTAAAAGAAGGAAACGGAAAAAAACCGGAACTCGCAAATTAAAACATACAAATTTTAAAACTGTAGCAAGGGTTTAGTGTAATTTAAACCTCTCTTTCTCTACCCAACCAGACCGAAATCTCCAGACTTCCGATCTCAATTATGTTGCCATGCACATTAATTCATGATTTCTGCAACACCTTTATTTACAAAGTTTACAAAGTTTTTTTTACAAAAGTAAGAAAAGTTTCCCCATTTAACTATACCACTTTCTACATTTCAATTCATAACATTTCCGAGAGGCTAAGACTTAATTGTAAAGTCTGATCCTAATGATTATGTGGCAATTTTGGCTGCTTTAGGGCGTTAGAGTGGACGTGGAAACATTTTTCTTTGCAAACCGATAGAAATTTTTTCAAAAGTGTGGGCGTGGTAGGTTTGTGGGTTTTGGGCGTCTTTGAGATCTTCGAGATCCTGAGATCTCGACGTTCATACGGACAGACATAAGAAAAAGTGATTAGGAAAGATAGGGAAATTGGTGGGGGAACTAAATCTTTTCTTGATACCCTACATTGAGAAATGGCCCTCTAGGGTAGCCGTGTAGTTTTACTGAGCAGCTGTTGGAGCTCAGTTGTTGGCCACCCTACCATGATCACCACATTCCAAATTAAAGTGGATTGGCGATCCCAAAAATAACTACCAGACAAGTACTTAATTTTCTCTACCCACATTCCCAATTATCTAGCTTTAGTGTTTCATTTTTCAGTATCACTCAATTTAATTAACTTAAATTCGAATCGCCATAACGGTAAGCGAGGGCTGCTATAAAGTTATAGCTTATATTTATAAGTATAAATATTAATAACAATAATAACAATGGAAAATAGAAAGGCATAAGTGAAAAAGGATAATAATAATTTTAATAGGTAGTGGTGTTTAGTGACGTAATCACATAATTGGCACTGTCCTAAGAAAAAAGAAAAAGCTGAGAAATAGCAATAAGCAATATTTCAAGCGGGTGATCTCGCTCCAGAAATAATGTAATGTAATGTAAGTGCAGCGTAAGAAAGATTTTTTAAACAATATTTTTTATTTCTTATCGTTGTCCTTGGTCAACTGACGGGATATTAGGTAGACTCAAAAAAATAAAAAATTATATTACGCGAGTCACCATCAGAGCGGGAGTCCTCTTGGTTCTGTCAATCGTGGCCCAGGTGACGTAGATAGGTGCAATATTCAGTTATGTATCGCTCCTCTAGTCAAATTTCCAATTGTTTTCTTCAATTATACAACACTTTATTTCGTTTCTGATATTTTTTATTTTTTAAGTTTACAAAATATGTCTGGATAATACACGTCCGTTCGTTAGCAATGATGAATAAAAAGTGAGTTGAATGCTGAAAAATGTCTTTTTCTTATATATAGTGACATATATATATATATATCTTAGCTAGCACAATTTGTTTACGTTATAATTTTGCAGCCGGCCAACTGTCCAATGCTTTGACATAGTCATATTCTTGCTGACGTAGCTTCTAAGCGGATGTGTCTGCAGTTGCGATATTCGCTTATTGGCTACAATGTTTCCTTGTTCAATAACATTGATAGTGAACTTGGAACGATCGAGGGGGTTTCGGTAGGGAGTGTAGGCGTGGTACCGATGGGTCGGTAACTCGCGCGAGTTACCATAACAGCGACAACCTTGCCTTTCATCACGAACCCATCTCTACCCTGTGCATATCAACGAACGGGATCATAAGCACCGAAGAATAACAATAGTGACACATACATAAAAATCTAAAAAAAAGGGCTTTCGTCTCTACTTTGTAAGCATCGACTAACGGGATAAAAGCCCTAGCGTGTAACCATAGAAGCATACATAATCGTTTTTCAATAAAGCTTTATTATTGAGAGTTGTATCATCTACTTGAACAGTCGATCGTTTAATTTATCCGCATATAAAAAAAATATCTATATAATTAAATATAAGAAGGATTCATAAGTACATAGATAAGCGTATGGACGCACATCGTAGCTTTCCACCGTGTCGACCTAAGGCAATTTGGTAACTTGCGCAGTCGGCTCGTACTCCACATCCATTGAAAGGAGGGAACCCCGAGTATAATAATCAAAAAGTAAGCAAACAAAAAAATAAAATATATATTGTGCATATTACTTATTTACATACATGTATACGTATATGTATACAAGAAAAGAAAAGAAAAGAAATATATATGTGTAATTCAAATGTATAATGTATTTAGGTGGGGCAAGAAGCGTGGTGCATATACAAGTTAATGTTTCAAATACTAAAATTTGGTTTATTTAAACTCCACAGTAGTGGTTCTTTATTCAAGGTTCGATTTTAGACTAATTTTACAATTGTTAGGCTGTCCCTACGTTAGCTGTGACTTTGGGCCGCGCTATGGCAGAGGTTCGACAGAGGTTCGGCAGGGCTGCGCTGACCAATAAGATTTAGGCATCGAATTGCAGCGTTAGCAATTTGAAGCCGCTGATGTTGCGGGTGGATGTTAAGTCGGCGGATGTTGGGTTATTGAAATTAAATTGTGTCACAAAGTTGCGACACTTCTTTGGTGGCATTGACTTTGGGTTGTATCGTATTGCATTCACTTATGTTTGGGTTATTTAGTTCCGTTAATAGTTTTGTTATTTAACTCTCCCTCCTCAAATTCCTGCTTGTCCTCAAGTAGGTTTCAGAAATATGGGATATTGTTGAATTCTGGCTGAATTGAGTTTGTGATATTAGTTTTCTTGATTTGGTTATTTAAATTTTTTAGTGGTTCTTGTTGAATTTGTAGTGTTATGTTTTCCTTTTTTCGTATAAATGTTTTAGACAATATTATTAAAATTATCGTTGTATCTATCAGTGTAATGATTGCAATCCGATTCATAATAGAGTGTGTTTTGATTTCTTCCAGGTGTCCTATGTTTTTAATATTTAGGGCATGTAGTGATTTTAACGATAGGATTTGGAACCGTTCCGCTTCTATTGGGGACATCTAAATTATCGGTATTCCAGGTTTTATAATTGTTTTCTCCTTGTTAGTGAATTCTTTTTATCTATTAGTATTGTGTCGTTCCAAAAATGCAGTAGATAGGTTCCATTTAATTGTTGTGTTTTGTTGTCGTGTTGTATAGTTCCATTAAAGTTGTTTAGTAGTATTATGTAGTAGTAGTAGTATGTTGTCAATTTCCTCGACTCTTTGGATGTGCTCTGCGTTGGCGTAGTCACACAGCGATGCTTTTCCCTGAACTAATTTTGTGATACATTTAAATTTGCTTAAGTTAACAATGTTTTGTTTTTTACAAATTTTTATGTTTTTAGATAGTTTACAATTTTCTGGTGTTTTTAATAATATGTCTTTATACAAAAATATTTCATTAGCTTCTAAATGGATAATTGAATTATTTCTTAAAACAGGTTTTACAAGTATGTTTTGGTATGTAATCGGTTTTAGTTCTGGTATTTTTATAATGTAGGGTATTGTTGTTTTGTTATGTAGAACTGAAACATCAACCAATTCTAACATTTCTTCTACTGAAGGAGAGGTAATATTACCTCTTTTGAACGTTTCATGAACTTCAGCAAGTTCTGTATCACTTAAAAGTAGGGTGTTTATTATATTTAGTCTTGCCCATTGCATAGCGTATTTGACATTAATTAACTCTTCTTTTAATAGTCTGACTTGATTTTGAAGACTTGTAGCTATTTCATTATTAAAAGAACTGTCTTTCCTAATTGAATTTTTTAACATATATTATACATATATATTTTTTAACATACTGTAGTTAAACTATTAATTCTAGTCTGTAGCTGTTGATTTATAATAATTTGTTCGTTATTGTTAGTTATAAGATTATTAATATTGTTCTCTATCATGGCAAGATCGTCATGGTCAGGATTGCCTGCAACATACTTCCATGCTGATCCGATCCAATTTATTGATCTCTTGTTATGATTTTTAAATGTAAGGGTGTTTAATGCAGAGAATGCTTGGGTTATTTCATGTGTAAGAGTGTGGTATAAGTAGCTTTTCTTTAAGTCGTTTACGGTGTGTTCTCGAATGTTAAAAAGTTCTTCTTCTATTTGTTTTAAGTTTATAAGGTGAATCATTTTAATGGATGCTGATTGTATTTTCCCTATTCCTTTATGGATAGTAAAAGTGTGTGCATCTGTATAGTTTGTGATTTCAAGAGTTGCGGTTATCATTGGTAACCAAAATATTAGTAGGAGAAGCCTGCAACGAGAGTTAAGTGGAATTACAATTAGTTTTTTGAGGGGCATGGGCCGATTCGTCACAATCGGATGCATACCGTAAATCGGACAACTTTATTAGTTTTTTTTTTTTTTTTTTTTTTGGATATAGGTATTCTCTTGGACATTTTCGGACATTTACATTGAACAATTTTCCCTGTTTCTGTGATAATAGTGGTACGATTATTTTGTTTTACGATTTCTTTTTTATAACGTTTAGATAGTTTGGACCCTAGTCTAGTATTTTGTTTAACGAATATTTCTTGTCCTGGCTGATAAGCTTTAATCTCCTTTCGTTTTTTATTATGGTTCTCCAAATCCTGTTGTTGTTTGTTTCTTAATCTCGTAATATTATCTTGCCTACTTTTTTCAAATTGTTCGGGATCTGTGGTGACATTTCTGCCAAAAAATACTTATAGTGGTCTTTCTTTGGTTACTGAATGTATGGTATAATTGTATTCATAAATAGTTCTATCGAGCAGTTCTTCGAATGTTTGATACACCTGTTTTGATTTTAAACACCTCATTATTTCAGACAATGTGGAATGGAATCTTTCTATTTGGCCATTCACTGTACTTTTATATGGGGGGACCCTAAAAATTTCTATGCCTAGCTGGTCTTTCATCATAAAGTTGATACTGGCAGAATTAAATGATTTCTCATTGTCCATGACAACAAACTTTGGAACACCATAATAAAATAATATGTCGTTTAGTGGTTTTTGTATATGTTCTATTGCTTTTGATTCTATAACTCTTGCTTGTGCTAATTTTGAGAATTTGTCTATTGCTGTCAATACTATGTGTGTCCTGGGTATTCTGGTATGGGGGTCTCTTTCAAAACTGGATTAGGTGGGTGTCTATAATATTTTCCTTCTTTGCAGACTTGACATTGTTTAACTAGCATGGATATTTTATTTTTCATTTTGGGGGAAATAGTATTTTTCAGAAATTTGAATTTTATTCTCTTCAGCATTTCTATGTGCTCTATTGTGGGTTTCTAAAATGATTTCGTCCTGTTCCAATTCTGTTGTTAAGTCCTTTACTCTAGATTGTGTAAATCGTATTTTAATAGTCGAGAAATGTTTTGGATATAAATTTTGAATTTGACCCATTAGGTCTTCAGATGTTTGGATTCCGTTTATGACTGTTGGATTGAGATATTTTGTTAATAGTTCTATTAGGTCACTGTCCGAAAAATGTGGTTTTGAAATTGTGTGTCTGTGAAATGTTGGGAAGGGTATTGTGAACTTATAATCGGGTGGTTCTTCTTTTAAAATAAATATTTGGTTTTTAAATGCATTAATGGGAGTTTCTATGCTGGGTATAAGATTGTGACCTGAACTTTGGCCACTGTGCTGTGTTGCTGTTAGTGAATTTACCTCACCTTGACTTTTTATTCGTGATAATGCGTCCGCCACTACATTTTCTTTACCGGGTGTGTAAATTAATTCTTTATCGTACTCGTCCAAATAAGATTTCCATCTCCTAACGGCTATGCTACCTTTCCAGTTACAATCAGGCGTAAGGGGTTCATGGTCTGTGTAGATCTTTACTTTTGATCCACCATATAGGTATCCGTTAAAGGATTTCACTGCCCAGAATATGGCTAACATTTCCTTACGCGCGGTTTCATAACTCTCTTCAGTTTTTGACAAGGCTCTGGATATGAAAGCTATTGGTTGGTTGGCTTGGGAAAGGACTGCTCCTATTGCATAATCAGAAGCGTCAGTTGTTAGTGTGAATTCTTTATTGAAGTCGGGGTAATGCAATATTACTTCATCAGATATCAGGTCGTTTTTTAATTGTTCAAATGCTTTCAAGGCTTCTTTGTCAAGTTGTATTAATTTTTTGGATGAAGCTCCTTTTGATATGCGACCATCTTCTCCCCTGAGCAATGTCGCAAGGCGCTTGGCGATTGAGGCATATCCCCTTATGAATCTTCTGTAATATCCTGATAGCCCTAGGAAAGATCTAAGTTCCTTTAGCGTTTTGGGGCATGGGTAATTGGCAATTGCTTTTACCTTATTGGGATTGGTTTCTATACCCTTATCGGATATAACAAAGCCTAAAAATTCTACTTTGGTTTTAAAGAAATCACACTTATCTAACTGACATTTTATATTGGCTGAGTTTAGAGTTTTAAATATTTGGTCAAGATTTTCGCAATGTGTTAGCTCATCTTTGCTAAAGACTATTATATCATCGATATAAATGTAGCAAATTTTGCCTATGTGTTCTCTAAGAATATCGTCGAGAGCGCGTTGAAAAATAGACGGGGCATTTTTTAATCCGAATGGGAGACGCATGAATTCGTATTTACCGTTATTAACTGAAAATGCTGTTTTCTCAATGTCACTATCTTTTAAAAGAATTTGATGGAATCCGCTTTTTAAATCTAGTACCGAAAATATTTTATTGTTACCTAGTTGAGCTAACACTCCATTAATGTCAGGTATAGGGTATCTGTCTGATATTGTTACGCTATTTAGTTTTCTATAGTCTATTACCATTCTGTATTTTTTTATATTTGACGAATCTAATTTCTTTGGTACAATCCAAACGGGTGAATTGTAGGGTGATCGAGATGGGCGTATTATGTTGTTGTCTAATAGTTCAATTATTTGTTTATCGACTTCGTTCTTAAGAGACATTGGGTACTGATAAAATTTTGAATACACTGGTGTATCTGTATTTGTACGTATTTCTGCTTTAACGTTAGTAGTGTAAGTTAATTTCTCGTTTGGTTCGGCAAACAGATTAGGGTACTTTTTTAGTAAACGATTTAATTCTATTTTTTGATTAGGCGAAAGGTGATCTAGATTAGGTATTATTACATTAATTTGCTCGAATTTTTCCTCTTTTAACGGAATGATTTTGCCACTTTTTAAGTACATTAATTTTTTCCCGTGTCTATAATGGCTCCTAGCTCTTTTAGGCTATCGTTTCCTAATATCGCGTCAAAAATTTTAAGAGTAGGTAATAAGAAAAATTTGACTATTGCGTTGGGGTCATCAAATAGGTAAGCCATCTTATGATGAGTTATCTGAATGTTGCCTCCTACTGAGACAGCGTCAAAAGTTTGTTCATTGGGTGTTGGGGTTGGAAACTAACTGTGGTTTAATATAATTTCTATTTGAGCCTGTGTCTATTAGAATTTTCAGAATTTTCCCATTCCTCAGCTTGCATTCATAATATGGAAGTGAGGAATTTGTTATTCTAAAAAATTAACATAAGTATAGTCATACTGGTAATTCTCATTGTTGTCGTTGATTATCTCAGAGTATTCAGTTAAAGATTGTTTAAAGTCTGCTTGTTCCTCTTGATTTGCGATTGTTTGTACGTACGCTGACATTTCTGATTCCTCTGTCTCTTTTTGTTCGTCAGTATTAGAAGTTGTGTCTGTCTGGGAGGTTTCGATATTAAAATGCCGCTGTTTTTTGGTCACATCATTTTGGGTTGCGAATGGCATAGGCGGTCTTTTCCCTGCTTCTCCTGGATTTGGTCTGTTCATGTAATTAATTTGTCTTGTATGAAGACTTCGGTCTACGTCCATAGGCTCTGGCCGTGGTTGTGGCTTAGCTGCAATTGGTCGAGGTGGTGGCATGTATTGAGTTCGAGCTGCAATGGGAATCGGTCCTACGTTTGGTAAGATTGGTTTTGGGTAGTACTGTCCAAAATTAATGTTGTTTTGGCGAGGAAAGATAAGCGGGGCTGGTTGTGGACCCATGCTTGGTTGTGAAAATGGCCTGGCTTGAAAGTTCGGGTTGCTAACAATTGGGAGCTGCCTCTGAATTGGTGGAGGTCTTAGTGGAGGCTGAGATGCCTGCCGGAAGTTAGTTGATTGCGCTCTATTGTTGGCATGGTTGGACTTGAAAGCTTGATTTTCTAATTTCAAGCAGAGATGTAAGGCTGTGGGTAAATCGGTGGGTTCTTTCATACCCAATAATCGTGACAAGTCTCCCCGTAGTCCTCTAATAAAAGTGTCCAAAGCTTTGTCCCTATATAATTTGGTCATTAGTTGCTGTGACTCAATGTTTAAGTCCATGCAACTAATTCTATTCAATATCAGAGATAGGTGTTTATAGACATTTTGGTGGAAGTCTTCTACAGATTGATTGGGACCTTGTATTATTGTAGTCATCTGATACTCTAAAGTACTCAAATCTCTTTTATCAGCGAAATGTAGGGTAAGGCATTTAGATATTGCAGTCCAGTTAAGGGGAACGTTGTAAGCTTCTAAAGCAATATCGGCATTGCCAGTGATTTTATTGCGAATTGTGTGCAATATGCCAAAATATTTAGATGTGCCTTTAATGTGTCCGTATGTTCCTAGAATCCTATCTACACCCTTTTTCCAGGAGCCGAACTCTGCTGGATTGCCTGAACCTTATCTAAGTCATCCAAATTTCTTTGGTGTTCGGGGTTGATACTCTGATTTTCTGCGTTAGTGAAGTCGAATGAGTTTGTTTGGGCTTGCTGTAACAGAACAGGTAATTGCTCTGTTATAATCTGCCTAATAGTTTGTGCTACGTCGTTGTTTTGTGCCATGTCTCTGTGTTGTTGGAAAGCTACTTGCCTTCTGCTAGTTTCTACTGTATCAAATACTGCGGGTCTAATAAGATTATTCGGGTTTGACATTGATTTGAAAAGTTAACTTATTTTAAAATTTTACTCTGTAGATTATAAAATTTATACTAAACTTTGTATGCGCAAGTGTCGAATAAAATAATTGGTCTTGAAGAGTTGAAAATTATATAAAACTTATCACTTATCGAAATAGAAATTGTAATTAATGCTTATTAAATAATTTTGGTTGTCCTATTTGGTTGGTGCAAGCAATTATTTTTGTATGAATATTTCGTGTGTGAATCGTATTTAAAGAAATTGCATGTGTGATTTTATTCAGTATTATTTAGATTTAATTTATTGGGTTTGTTTTAGATTGTGTGGCTGGTTTTACCCTTTTACCTGGGAGGGTCCTTTGATTTCGGAATCGCAAGATTGGGTTTAATTTATACTGTACTAATAAATGCACTTTTTATTTGGTGCAATGCAGTGTGGTTTTAATTATCGCTTTACGCAGTTTGATGTAATTTATTAAAGCACACTTTGAATATTTGCAATTTCGTTAAATATTTTTCACTTCACTATTACTTAATTTAAATTTAAATTTTGTTTCACTTAGTTAATAATTTTGTTATTTTAAAACTTTTCTTTTAGCTTATTGAATTTTAATTGTGTTTTCACATTTCTTTCTTTCGTTTTAGGTAAGTTTAATTTTGCACTTATTCACTAGCTTACATTATTGAGATTGATGTGGTCACTCCTCCCGTTGATTCGGATGTGTTCCTGTTTGCTGTTGCTACTTGGGATCCTGCGATCACTCCAATAGAGGTTGTCCTGCGGGGTGACCTGGCAAGACTTGCGATCCACCGATGGGGTTTTGCTGCACCAGATCCGTCTTAAGGGATGAGTCCTCTGGTAACAGCGGGCCAGTGAGTTGGGATGGGAAATTAATCCTCAAGTCTTAACTTAATGAGACTGTATCCGTTTCCACTGGTCCCTGTTCGGGCGCCAGTTAATGTTTCAAATACTAATATTTGGTTTATTTAACTCCACAGTAGTGGTTCTTTATTCAAGGTTCGATTTTAGACTAATTTTACAATTGTTAGGCTGCCCTACGCTAGCTGTGACTTTGGGCCGCGCTGCTGGCAGAGGCTCGACAGAGGTTCGGCAGGGCTGCGCTGACCAATAAGATTTAGGCATCGAATTGCAGCGTTAGCAATTTGAAGCCGCTGATGTTGCGGGTGGATGTTAAGTCGGCGGATGTTGCGTTATTGAAATTAAATTGTGTCACAAAGTTGCGACACTTCTTTGGTGGCATTGACTTTGGGTTGTATCGTATTGCATGGGTCATTGAAATTAAATTGTGTCACAAAGTTGCGACACTTCTTTGGTGGCATTGACTTTGGGGCATTCACTATGTTTGGGTTATTTAGTTCCATTAATAGTTTTGTTATTTAACTCTCCCTCCTCAAATTCCTGCTTGTCCTCAAGTAGGTTTTAGAAATATGGGATATTGTTGAATTCTGGCTGAATTGAGTTTGTGATATTAGTTTTCTTGATTTGATTATTTAAATTTTTAAGTGGTTCCTGTTGAATTTGTAGTGTTATGTTTTCCTTTTTTCGTATAAATGTTTTAGACAATATTATTAAAATTATCGTTGTATCTATCAGTGTAATGATTGCAATCCGATTCATAATAGAGTGTGTTTTGATTTCTTCCAGGTGTCCTATGTTTTTAATATTTAGGGCATGTAGTGATTTTAACGATAGGATTTGGAACCGTTCCGCTTCTATTGGGGACATCTAAATTATCGGTATTCCAGGTTTTATAATTGTTTTCTCCTTGTTAGTGAATTCTTTTTATCTATTAGTATTGTGTCGTTCCAAAAATGCAGTAGATAGGTTCCATTTAATTGTTGTGTTTTGTTGTCGTGTTGTATAGTTCCATTAAAGTTGTTTAGTAGTATTATGTAGTAGTAGTAGTATGTTGTCAATTTCCTCGACTCTTTGGATGTGCTCTGCGTTGGCGTAGTCACACAGCGATGCTTTTCCCTGAACTAATTTTGTGATACATTTAGATTTGCTTAAGCTAACAATGTTTTGTTTTTAACAAATTTTTATATTTTTAGATAGTTTACAATTTTCTGGTGTTTTTAATAATATGTCTTTATACAAAAATATTTCATTAGCTTCTAAATGGATAATTGAATTATTTCTTAAAACAGGTTTTACAAGTATGTTTTGGTATGTAATCGGTTTTAGTTCTGGTATTTTTATAATGTAGGGTATTGTTGTTTTGTTATGTAGAACTGAAACATCAACCAATTCTAACATTTCTTCTACTGAAGGAGAGGTAATATTACCTCTTTTGAACGTTTCATGAACTTCAGCAAGTTCTGTATCACTTAAAAGTAGGGTGTTTATTATATTTAGTCTTGCCCATTGCATAGCGTATTTGACATTAATTAACTCTTCTTTTAATAGTCTGACTTGATTTTGAAGACTTGTGGCTATTTCATTATAATTACAATTAGTTTTTTGAGGGGCATTGGCCGATTCGTCACAATCGGATGCATACCGTAAATCGGACAACTTTATTAGTTTTTTTTTGGATATAGGTATTCTCTTGGACATTTTCGGACATTTTAAAAAAAATATTCGGACTTCTAGTCATTTTTGATATTACTCTTGTGAACAATTTTCCCTGTTTCTGTGATAATAGTAGTGTGATAGGTTCAACAAGTAGTACGGTATTTTGGTAGTTGATGAAATAGACTTGGCTCTGGAGCTCAGAGCTTCTGCTCTGCTTGAAACGGTTTATTCGAATAATCAAAGTGTGCTGAAGTTGGGTTCAGCTAACCCGCACATACATTGCTTATATCTATGTATTCTTACTTACATTTATACATATACATATGTATGCAGAAGGCATTGACCACTTGAGCTGCAAAGTGCATGCTCAGCATTCCCACGCTCTGCGATCGGCTTATGTATAAGCGTTAGATCGTATTACTGGGGCGCTGGAGTGCTTACGTAGTTTTTGGTGGTCTTTTTGTATATTTATATTTATTATGACAAAGTGTCACAATGCATTGACGCTATGTTATACCCAATCATTTATGCTATTTTTAGGGTAGATTAGTCCAATATTCTACACCTCCCTTTTTAAAGAAATGACGTAATATATGTAGTCACTGAGTTCTCAATATTAATATTGTGTTTAGAAAGGAAAAATTTTTTTTGAAATTGATTTTTCTTATTAATTATTAGCAATGTTTTGTCTCAAAGCATTTTTGTATAATGACAGAATAATACAAAAAATGTATGTTGAATTACGATGTTTTTGGATTTATGTTTAACTTTCTTAGAAGGAAAAATAATTAAATTTTTTTTTTGTGGTTTTTTTTTTTTGTTTTGAGGTTGATCAGACTTTTTCTTAAGTGAAATGAAACGTTTCATTGATTATATATTTTTAGTCTATCCTTATGTACTTTTTGCTTCTTTTGTTTTGTATTTCTAATTACTATGTTATCTCTGTCTTCTATGGTTTCTACAGTATAAGGGCCTATATATACTGGATCTAACTTATGACGCGATTCGTTCCTTAGTATAACTTTATCTCCTATTTTTAATTGAAAATCTGAAGTTTTCTTATCATAAAGTTGTTTTCTATAAGACTTAGCTTTTTCTAACAAAAGTCTAGCTCTTTTATATGCTATTTCTAATCTAAATTTTATTTCCTTTGAGTAATCTTCTATATTATACAGTGGTTCTATTCTATCTGTTTTATTAAAATTTGCGAACTGCCTTGGTAATCTTCCAAAGACTAGTTCATATGGACAGTAATTATGCATGACTGATGGTGTTGTGTTGAAACAATATGTAAAGTATTGTATCCAAACGTCCCAATCAGTTTTATCTGCAGAGATGTATGAACGAATGTATTCATTGAATGTTCTATGACTTCGTTCGATTGTCCCTAAAGTCTGGTAGTGATATGCAGTGGATGTAAGATTTTCAATTTTCATATATTTACACATATCTTGAATTACATTGTTTTTATACTCGGTACCCATGTCCGAAATGAACGTCTTCATTGGACCGTACTTTAGTATACAATTTTCGAATATAGCTTTTGCGACAGTATTTGCGCTCTTATTCGCAACAGGTATGGTTACTAGATACTTCGTCAAATCACATATTAGTGTGACGATGTATTCGTTGCCATATTCTGATTTCGGTAGTGGACCAACTGTGTCCACTATCACTATATCAAAAGCATTTGTTGGGGTTTCTGTGTGACTCATTGGGGTCTTTGTATGTGTCGTTGTTTTTGACATTTGGCATTTATGACATCTACGTATGTACTCTTTTATATGACGAGTCATATTTTTCCAATAATAGTGTCTTTTTATTTTCGCTAGCGTTCTTGTAATGCCTGTATGACCTCCTTGAATTGGATCGTCATGATATGTAGACAGTATCGATTGTATCTCTTTTTCAGTTTTTATAATGGTCACCGGCTGGAGTAGCGCTACTCTTAATGATTTCAATTTTATATTGCCCATATTTTTGAAATTATCTATTGAAATGGTTTCAAAGATTTTTTCACTCGGTGCCAATTTGAGTTGGCTGATTTTTAGTATACCGGCTTGCATTTCAAGCCTTTGGAAGAACTGACCTAAATCAAAAATTCCATTGGTATATAAATCGTCAACATCAATTCTTGCAATAACTTTATTTCCTCGTTTTAGTAAACAAATAGATTCAGTTATTCGCAAGGTCACTACTTTTCGTACTTCATCATTTGTTATGACTTCGTGTACGTTGGGCTTGGATACATTTTGGATACTTTGCCTAGGCAATAGTTCCTTGTTTGTTACTGTACAGTTTTCTTGTCTACTTTGTTGCCTGGTAGTGACTTTCAGGACTTTATGTTGCATGTCTTTGAGTTCCTTTATATTTATACGTGAGAGTGCGTCTGCTACAAAATTATCTTTCCCCCTTAGGTATTCTACTGTGAAGTCGTATTCTTCAAGTTCTAGCCGCATGCGAGTTAATTTAGAACTGGGATTAGTCATAGAAAATAGGTACGTTAATGGTCTGTGGTCCGTTTTAATGGTGAAATGTTTGCCATAAATGTATGGTCTAAAATGGGTATTACCCATGAATGGGTATTACCCAATGAATTGCCGCTAGTTCTTGTTCCGTTGTACTCTTATTGCTTTCTCCTTTTGTAAATGAACGTGATGCATAAGCTATTGGGAGCTGAATCCCGTTTCGGTTCTGAGTTAGAACCGCTCCGCAAGCTTGTTTACTAGCATCCGTTATAATGCAAAATTCTTTGCGAAAATCAGGATATTGTAATAGTGTGGGGTGCATAAGATTTTCTTTTAGGTATTCGAATGCGTTCTGGCATTCGCTTGACCATTCAAAATGGACATTCTTTTTACATAATCTAGTTATGTGCCGTGAATAGTCGGCGAAGTTCCTTATAAATCGACGATAATAGTTGCAGAATGCTACAAATCGTCTTGCACTGTCCGCATCATGAGGGACAGGATAATTTTTGATGACGTCATATTTCTTGTCATCTGGCAATACTCCTTTGTCTGTGCATTTGTGACCTAGGAATGTCACTTCGTGCATGAAAAATGAACATTTTTCTGGATGCAACTTTAGGTTATATTTCCAACATACATTAAAAACGTCAGTTAAGTTTTTAATCATGTGTTTTTCGGAACATCCTATCACCATTAAGTTATCCATGTAAAGGAATGCCTGAGAGGGCTCTAATCCCGAGAATGATATATCATCATCCTCTGAAATGAATTTGGTGCTATTTTAAGACCAAATGGTAATCGCGTGAAGCGATATGAGCCATTGCTCGTTGAAAAGGATGTTATATTCCTAGAGTTTTCCTCATGTTCTATTTGGTGGAAACCTGACATCAAGTCAAGGCATGACAAGTATTTAGCTCGACCTAGTTGATCTAAAATGTCATCAATTCTAGGGAGTGGAAATTTGTCAGAAAGAAGTTTTTTGTTTATTTGACGATAGTCAATTACTAATCGCCATTTTTTCTCTTGTGAATTTGGTAATGATTTTTTTTTGGAACTAGCAAGAGTGGGCTGTTATACTCAGATACAGACGGTTCGACGATTTTGTCGCTTATTAATTTCCCTACTTGTTTTTGAATTTCCTCAATATGGCTATGCGGGCTTCTATAGTTTTTTATATAAATGGGTTCATCATCTTTAAGTCTTAATGTTTGTTTATAAAAATTATTTGTTGATATAGGTTCGGTTTCCAGTCCGAACACATCACTATACTGTGTGCATAATTCTGTTAATTGATTTTTAAATTGGTCTGGAAAATTTTTCTTTAGTTTTGAAAGTATTTGTTCGCTTCTATTTCCAGTGTCGGTATTATGAATGTCATAATCTTTTAGATTTTCATATTGTATTTTATTTACTTTGACCACTTGGTCGAAATTAGGTGTATTTAGAAGTCGAACGTATACATGTTTGGATGCTGCTATTGTATTTGCAACATAAATCCCATTGTGTATTTCTTGATTAGGAACAAATATGAAATCATTTACAACATTAATGTCTATTTTCCGAATAACTTGTGATCTGGCTGGCAGAAGAACTGTATTGTTGCCAGCGCTATATGTTATCGGAACATATATTGGATAATTTAAATTTTGGGGTCTAATTATAAACCAGTCTTCACTTGGTTTGAAATCTAGTTGACAATTGAATTTCTTTATAAAATCAATGCCTATTATTATTGCATACAATTCGATCGCCGACGTGTGAAGACGTTTTTATCGTGCTCCGCACAAAATCGGTTGTTTTGAGTGAAGTGAACGCCAAATAAAATAAACTAAATAAAAAAATCTGAAAGCGAAAGAGACGCTCCATGCGATGCAAGATCGCTTAAATACATAGTGAATTGTTATCTTAAATAATAAAACTATGAGTCAGAATGACACTCGCGCCCAGCGTCAGCGCGAGCATGACGAACGCCGACTCTCAATTCAGCGCAACAACGCGTACTTCTCCTACGTCTCACCGACAATCCCAAACGCAGACATCGAGCGGTCAATAACCCATAGCCCAGGAAACCTTCTTCTACCAACAAATCAAGAAAGAGCGCGCTCCTGCTCTCCCGCTCTATTGGCTCCAACAGAAGCCCCGCTACCTCCAACAACAACAGCTGGAGAGGGACCGGCAGCCCGCTCTGCCTCGTCATCGGCTGCACCCGCTCACGGTCTGACTAAGTCAGCGAAAGCAAAACCGCTAGCAATAAACGGTACTGCTGCACTGCCAGCAAAACAAAACGAAAACGTAAACAAAAAAGCTGGGTCGACCTGGCAGACTGGAATGGACCGCTACATTACAATAAAGCGAAAGCTCAGCCCGGAAAATTCAGATTTGGGAAACAAGCCGAAAAATACACGCGACAACTCTACCTTGATCAAAAATGTAGCCCCTGCAAATACCAACAGATTTGCCTTGCTGGTAGATACCGCTGAGGACGTGCCGCTGGGATCCGTTGATATCGAACCGAAGAAAACAAAGCCTCCGCCAATATACATCCGCGAGAAGAGCACAAGCCGTCTTGTAAATACTTTGATTGGCCTTATTGGGAAAGATAGCTTTCATATAATTCCCCTCGTAAGAGGTACTATCAACGAAATCAAACTTCAGACGAAAACGGAGGACGACTACAGAAAAGTCACAAACTATTTTACCGCACAAAAAATAGGCTTCTACACCTACCAGCTTAAAAGCAGCAAGGGCCTGCAAGTAGTCCTGAAGGGCATTGAGTCTGATGTTACGCCCGAAGAGATAACTGAGGCGCTAAAGGAAAAGGGATTTTACGCCAAAAACGTGTTCAATATCAAAAACAGAAACAGGCAGCCCCAACCACTCTTCAAGATTGAGCTTGAACCAGAAAACAAGCCTCCTAGAAAAAACGAGGTTCACCCAATTTACAAACTCCAGCTCCTTTTGCACCGTAGGATCACGGTAGAAGAGCCGCACAAACGCAACGCTCCTGTACAATGTACAAACTGCCAAGAGTATGGCCACACGAGGTCATATTGTACACTTCGCCCGGTGTGCGTAGTCTGTGGAGATCTCCACGACTCCAAACAGTGTCAAATTAACAAAGAAAATGCATGCGAGAAAAAATGCAATAACTGTGGGGGCAATCACACAGCAAACTACAGAGGCTGTCCAATCTACAAAGAGCTGAAAATCCGTCTTCACAAAAGAATGAACACGGCGCGGGCACACCAAGGATCAGCTACCCTGATACCATCAGAGACAAATCCTGAAGTAATTTTCTCGAAAGCAGCTAGTTTCGCTCCCTGGCCTACATTCAACACTAACAAGACAACATTTGCTAACGTTTTAAAATCAGGTATGACGCCTCCAACCCAAAACTCCCGAACTCCACATGAAGTGCACACAAAATTAGACACACAACAAAACTATCACCCAGCTGCGCAGCAGGAAACAAAAACTGAAGCTATGATGCAAGCCTTACAACAGAGCATGATGGAATTTATGACATTTATGAAGACCACCATTCAAGACATGATGCGTAATCAAAACCTTTTGATACAAATGCTTGTAGCCCAACAATCAAATAAATAATGGCTACCTTACGCATAGCTACGTGGAACGCCAATGGCGTTTCACAGCGCAAACTTAAGCTAGCTCAATTCCTACATGAGAAGCATATCGACGTAATGCTTCTTTCGGAAACTCATCTCACAAGCAAATACAATTTTCAAATAAGAGACTACCATTTCTACGGTACAAATCATCCCGACGGAAAAGCACACGGTGGCACCGCCATACTCATAAGGAACCGTATGAAGCACCACTTTTACAAAGAATTTGCGGAAAATCATCTTCAGGCCACATCTATCAACATTCAGCTGGATGACAACACTCTCCTTACACTAGCGGCCGTATACTGCCCCCCCCGTTTCACAGTATTAGAAGCTCAATTCCTGGATTTCTTCCAAGCACTAGGGCCACACTTCATTGCAGCAGGCGACTACAACGCTAAACATACTCACTGGGGATCGCGACTTGTGAACCCAAAAGGAAAACAGCTTTATAAGACGATAATAAAAGCCACTAATAAACTTGACCATGTTTCCCCCGGGAGTCCTACATACTGGCCATCAGACCTCAATAAGCTGCCAGACCTGATCGACTTCGCAGTTACGAAAAATATTTCCCGCAGTTTGGTTAAAGCTGAATGTCTGCCGGATCTCTCATCTGATCACTCGCCTGTACTAATTCACCTCCGCCGATACGCAGAAAACGTGAAACCACCAACCAGATTGACCTCTAGCAAAACAAACTGGCTCAGGTATAAAAAATATATAAGTTCACACATTGAGCTAAGCCCAAAACTCAATACTGAATCTGATATAGAGAGCTGCACGTGTGCATTGCAATCCATCCTTACTGCAGCAGCTCTTACTGCAACACCCAAAATAACAAATAATACAATTAATTCAAAAAAGACTAACGTACAAATCGAGCAACTCGTCCACGTAAAACGTCGCTTACGCAGAGAATGGCAATCTTCCAGATCCCCAACTGCAAAACAAAAGCTAAAAGTAGCCACACGGAAACTGGCCAACGCTCTGAAACAAGAAGAGGACGACGATCAGCGCCGATACATAGAGCAACTCACACCAACAGGCACAAAACAAAAGTCACTGTGGCGAGCCCACACAACTCTTCGCCCACCGACTGAAACCGTTTTGCCGATAAGGAATTCATCAGGTGGCTGGGCCCGTAGTGATGAAGACAGAGCCAACACATTTGCCGCTCACCTACAAAATGTGTTCACGCCAAACCAGGCTACTAGCACATTCGCGCTACCGTCCTATCCCGTAAACCGCCATCAGCAACACACCCCAATTGTGTTTCGTCCTAAAGAAATAACTAAAATAATCAAAGACAATCTCAACCCGAAAAAATCCCCCGGCTACGACCTTATAACACCGGAAATGATCATCCAGCTGCCACATTCTGCAGTTCGCTACATAACCAAGCTCTTTAATGCCATCACCAAACTTGGTTACTTTCCACAACGATGGAAGATGATGAAGATCATAATGATTCCAAAGCCTGGTAAGAACCACACAGTCGCTTCATCTTACAGACCAATAAGTCTACTCTCATGCATTTCGAAACTATTCGAAAAATGCCTGCTGATCCGACTTAATCAACATCTGATATACCACAATATAATCCCAGCCCACCAATTTGGATTTCGCGAAAGCCACGGAACCATTGAACAGGTGAATCGTATTACAACGGAAATAAGAACTGCATTTGAATATCGCGAATACTGTACAGCAGTATTTTTAGACGTATCCCAAGCATTCGACAAAGTCTGGCTCGACGGCCTAATGTTTAAAATTAAAACATCCCTACCCGAAAGCACACACAAACTTCTAAAGTCTTACCTCTATGACAGAAAGTTTGCAGTGCGGTGCAACACTGCCACTTCCACTGTTCATACAATTGAGGCTGGAGTCCCCCAAGGCAGCGTTCTTGGGCCAACCTTATACCTCATCTATACAGCCGACATCCCTACAAATAGTCGCTTAACGGTATCCACATTTGCCGACGATACAGCTATCCTTAGCCGTTCAAGGTCCCCTATCCAAGCTACAGCACAGTTGGCACTGTACCTCATCGACATTGAGAAGTGGCTCTCTGACTGGCGAATAAAAGTAAACGAGCAAAAATGCAAGCACGTGACGTTTACGCTAAACAGACAAGACTGTCCTCCGCTCTTGTTGAACAGCATACCACTCCCGAAAGCAGACGAGGTAACGTACCTAGGAGTACACCTAGACAGAAGACTCACATGGCGCAGGCACATTGAAGCCAAAAAAACCCAACTTAAACTCAAAGCCAACAACTTACACTGGCTCATCAACTCTGGTTCTCCGCTCAGCCTAGATCACAAGGTCTTGCTCTACAATTCTATATTGAAACCAATCTGGACCTATGGCTCACAGTTATGGGGCAATGCCAGCAACAGCAATATTGACATCATTCAGCGAGCACAATCAAAGATTCTGAGAACCATCACTGGGGCACCGTGGTACGTTCGGAGTGAAAACATCCAAAGAGACTTAAATATCCCATCAGTTACCAACGCAATCACGGAACTTAAGGAAAAATACCATAGCAAGCTTCACACGCACCCCAACCACCTAGCGCGAGGTCTAATCCAGCTCAGCAGCCGTTCCCGTCTCCGGCGAAAGGACCTACCAACCCAGCGAATAAATTATTAGGGCCGTTTAAACATAGAACAGTTGGAAAAATAATACAACTGTTCAAAAAATACTTGTTATAGTTAAGATTTTTAAACTTATTGTTAGTTCTTATACAAGAAGATTCAATAAATAAAAGCAAAGTAAAATAAAAAAAAAAAAAAAAAATGCCTATTATTCCATCACATGGTATTGCAAAATTTGGGTTTACCAAATGAAATTCAAGTGGGATAATATATTTTGTTGATTGGAGTTCTATTAAGGTTGTTCCTTGAGACTTTATTACACCTTGGCCTATGCCTTCGATGTTTATTATTTTTTCATTTTGAATTACGAAGTTATCAGAATTTACTTTCAAAAGTGAGATATCTGCACCAGTATCTATGAGAAATGTTAGTTTATTTTCAGTTGAATGATTATAGAAGGTTACGAATATATTAAGACTATAATTGATGGAATGAACTTTTACATTTATTGGTTGTTTCCTAAAGGGTTCTGTTAGTTTTCCGACGTATTTTGCGCGATTCTCACACTGCTATTATTATTATTACCATGGTTGTAGTTTCCGCGGCCTCTCCCTTGGTTTTGGCCTCGCCCACCTCCACGGTTATTATAGTTATTATTATTGTTGTTATTGCTGCCTCGGTTGTAATTGTTGTGGTAGTTATTTCTTCCACGATTATAACCCCGGGCGCCTCTATTATAATTATTTGCACCTCGTCGATAATAGAGTACAGTCTTACTTTGACCTGTTATCTCTGTGCAACTGTTTACAAATTTGGAGATGGCATCATTCATGTTTGTGAATGTGCCTGCTTGCATGATAAGTTTTACCTTATCAATGGAGCAATTCTGTGTCATTGCTTTTACAGCTGTTGTAGTGCTGTATTTATTTGCTAAGGACTGGCTGAGACCATCACTGATATAGGCACCTTCAAGGGCCTTTGTCAGTTTCTCCACCTCTTGGGTGTATTGGTTAGCCGTTTTATTTCTCTGTTGTAGATTCAGAAGCTTGGCAGATATCACTTCTACCGATTCTCCTTTTACTGCACTTGACAGTTGGGTAATGATTGCAGCAATCGTCTGCTCATTACTTATAAGGTTTCTTACATGGCCTTTAAGTTTAGTTTTTATTAGGCTTACTGCTGTCGTTTCATGTGTGCTCTTTAAGCTATCTAGTAGACCTAGAGCATCCAAAAAACTTTGAAGATTTTCTGGTTTACCATCAAACTCTGGTATCAGAGATGTGGCTAGCCTGATAAATTCTATCAATGTCTGTGCCATCTCAAAAATTTTTATTGGTTCAGATTTAAATTCAATTCGGTCGCTTCCTTCTAGCATTTCAATGTCACTATCGGACTCAGCGCCGCTTGATTGAACAGATTCGTCTAGTTCTTTGAACTGGTCTGTGTTGAATTCAACCAATTGACTTAGACTTTCTGGTACATCTATCAGAATATGCCTTCTTTTTCTGATGTTATTTAATCTTGTGTTTAGGGATTTTATAACCCTCAAACATTTGTTATTATGTTCAGATGTGAGCCTATTTGCATATTTATTTACTAATGTAACTATATTATTATATTCTCCTACTAATATCTCTATATGATTTTTCAAAGTTTCGGATTTTATTACTGCGTCTCTATTGATACATTTATAAGACTTATCGAGCCTGAAGCGAAATTCGTCTATTCGTATCGCTATTTCGCTCCATTCCATTCTTGTCGTAAAAAAAAGTTTTTATTAAGCTTTTTTCTAATCCATATTATTTTTTTTTTTAATTTGGTCTAAACGATTTGCCCTATTTATATACCGTCTTTTGATGATCTTGTTATGCTTAACATAAATTGTAAGCAGAAATTGTAGAAGTAGTACTATTGTAATGATCAGCAATAAGATCCACAACGCATTTATATCGTCTGTGTGATCTATAATTTTTACGTTATTAACTACGTTGGCAGTATTGTCCTTTGCCTCACTGTGAGTAAATTAAGTTTGCGCAACAGTTTGTAGTCATTACCGTGGGATATCATGTGTTTACCGAAAACAACCTGATAAGGCGATATACCAATAGATTGGTGAATCGAGTTACGAAGAGAACAGTTGATGCTACTGAGGAAGCTCTTAAAGCAGCGTTTATAGAACGGTTAACTCTCTCAGCTCCGTTGGATTGTGGAGCATATGCACCAGTAAACATATGACGAACGCCATATTTCGAAAGAAAGTCAGAGAAATCACGGCTTTTAAATTGAGTTCCGTTGTCACTCACGACTGTTTCGGGTACACCAAAGCATGAAAATATTTCATCCCGCAATATACTGATGATCACTTTAGTGTTGAACTTTTTCATAGCTTTTAAAAAGGTAAATTTGGAAAAGTGATCCAGAATAATCAGTATACCAATGTTGCCGGATTTCGATCTGGGAAATGGGCCGATAAAATCAAGATAAAGTCTTTGAAAAATTGTATCGCTTTGCACTTGTGCTCCCATTGGTGGTTTTAAAGAGCGATTGGGATATTTAGTGGTCTGACACGTCTCGCAATTTCGAATGTAATCACGAACGTTGATAACCATGTTTGGCCAGTAAAAACGCCGTCTAATACGCTCTAAGCATTTAGCCATTCCACAATGTGCAGATGTTGGTTGATCATGAGCCGAACTCATTACCAAAGACACTAGAATAACAAGATGCGTAACGGCCATACATTGGTTTGGCACTATGCAGCCACTTTTTTGGTGACGGCCAAAATTACTCTCTTTCCGCTCACTCCCGCTGAGAGCGTAAGAAATCTAAAAATATAATTTGCTTGCTTGTGTGAGTAAAAACAAGAGACGAGAACGCGTATAAGTGTGCGTGTTGTGCTAGAAGACGATTTTCGGGCCGAAATCAATTCTAATCAAAGAAACGAATTTACATGGTACACATTGGGGTAGTTTTTGCCAATTTCCTAGCAATATTATAAAATAAACAAATTTTTAAAAATTCGCGCCCTGACTATTATAATTTTAAAGCTTTTTAAATTTGTTTGTAAAAATCGCCGCTCGAATTAGCTACCGTTTACACATTTATATTTATGTTTAATTCTAATTTGTCTCTCATCTGACAATTTTTTTAAAGCGAAATATTTTTTTTGAAACACTTTTAATGTTAATGTTACATCATATTAGGTCAAATGATTTAATAAATATACTAAATAATTAAATATGATAACCGTTTATTGCAAAAGTAATATCAAAGCCACTAGAATTATTCTAGTGTCTTTACTTTGTTCATATCTTGAGGCACGAAGTGCGGACACAAGCACTCAACAATCATTACTTAATTTTTCACACGCCGCAAGATGAATACTCTAATGACAAATATTCTTATATAAAGTCATTTTTGAAATTTATTTTGTGATGGTAGGTACATAGATTTGGCTATTTCTAATCTATTTTCAAATAATAATAACGTTAAGGCAATGCAAACAAGAATGTTTCGCATGGTGCCAATTGATCAAAAATAATACAGACTTAAAGTCTAAGAACTTCTAAGGTGAAGGGCATATTTTGTCAAATTTACAATGCATGAGCATAGGTGTGTGCACACATAAAGTTGTCTGCTATCACTGTATGCGTAGAAAAGAGCTGTTCGCTGTAGCGCTCTTCGCTCTCTCGCTCTCTAACAAAAATTCGAGAGAGCCTGGAGCCACCTCTAGAGCCACGGCCAAAAAATCGTGTGCCAAAAAATCGTATGGCGTTACGCATCTTGTTATTCTAGGGTCTTTGTCATTACGCTATGACGCAACGACTCAGGTACAAGCAATTTCCAGCAATCGTCTGGTGAATCGTCAGTACAATTGGGGAATGTTGCCCGATGATAATATAGTCATCACTGACTTGAAAATCAGGTAATTTTTGAGACACTAATTTATCTCTGAGAGCAGAGTACTTTTCCGATTGAAATGCACTGGAAGATAAATCAATTTCGGAATGGACTTCAAGGTCTATTGCAGCAATATCGTCAACATCCTCGAAACAAAGCGTCGGACAAAGCGTCCGCAACCACATTTTCTGTTCCCTTGCGATGCTCGATTTCGAAGGAATAACCCTGAAGTTTGATAGCCAATCTTGCCAATCTCCCGCTTAAATCTGATTGGTTCATTAGCCATCGAAGACTTGAGTGGTCGGTGACTACTTTGAAGCTATGACCGTCTATGTACATTCTGAACTTCTTAATTGCCAGAACTACAGCCATGCATTCGAGTTCTGGAACTGTATAGTTACGTTGGGCTTTATTCAGCTTCTCAGACATGAATGCCATATTTCGAAAGAAAGTCAGAGAAATCACGGCTTTTAAATTGAGTTCCGTTGTCACTCACGACTGTTTCGGGTACACCAAAGCATGAAAATATTTCATCCCGCAATATACTGATGATCACTTTAGTGTTGAACTTTTTCATAGCTTTTAAAAAGGTAAATTTGGAAAAGTGATCCAGAATAATCAGTATACCAATGTTGCCGGATTTCGATCTGGGAAATGGGCCGATAAAATCAAGATAAAGTCTTTGAAAAATTGTATCGCTTTGCACTTGTGCTCCCATTGGTGGTTTTAAAGAGCGATTGGGATATTTAGTGGTCTGACACGTCTCGCAATTTCGAATGTAATCACGAACGTTGATAACCATGTTTGGCCAGTAAAAACGCCGTCTAATACGCTCTAAGCATTTAGCCATTCCACAATGTGCAGATGTTGGTTGATCATGAGCCGAACTCATTACCAAAGACACTAGAATAACAAGATGCGTAACGGCCATACATTGGTTTGGCACTATGCAGCCACTTTTTTGGTGACGGCCAAAATTACTCTCTTTCCGCTCACTCCCGCTGAGAGCGTAAGAAATCTAAAAATATAATTTGCTTGCTTGTGTGAGTAAAAACAAGAGACGAGAACGCGTATAAGTGTGCGTGTTGTGCTAGAAGACGATTTTCGGGCCGAAATCAATTCTAATCAAAGAAACGAATTTACATGGTACACATTGGGGTAGTTTTTGCCAATTTCCTAGCAATATTATAAAATAAACAAATTTTTAAAAATTCGCGCCCTGACTATTATAATTTTAAAGCTTTTTAAATTTGTTTGTAAAAATCGCCGCTCGAATTAGCTACCGTTTACACATTTATATTTATGTTTAATTCTAATTTGTCTCTCATCTGACAATTTTTTTAAAGCGAAATATTTTTTTTGAAACACTTTTAATGTTAATGTTACATCATATTAGGTCAAATGATTTAATAAATATACTAAATAATTAAATATGATAACTGTTTATTGCAAAAGTAATATCAAAGCCACTAGAATTATTCTAGTGTCTTTACTTTGTTCATATCTTGAGGCACGAAGTGCGGACACAAGCACTCAACAATCATTACTTAATTTTTCACACGCCGCAAGATGAATACTCTAATGACAAATATTCTTATATAAAGTCATTTTTGAAATTTATTTTGTGATGGTAGGTACATAGATTTGGCTATTTCTAATCTATTTTCAAATAATAATAACGTTAAGGCAATGCAAACAAGAATGTTTCGCATGGTGCCAATTGATCAAAAATAATACAGACTTAAAGTCTAAGAACTTCTAAGGTGAAGGGCATATTTTGTCAAATTTACAATGCATGAGCATAGGTGTGTGCACACATAAAGTTGTCTGCTATCACTGTATGCGTAGAAAAGAGCTGTTCGCTGTAGCGCTCTTCGCTCTCTCGCTCTCTAACAAAAATTCGAGAGAGCCTGGAGCCACCTCTAGAGCCACGGCCAAAAAATCGTGTGCCAAAAAATCGTATGGCGTTACGCATCTTGTTATTCTAGGGTCTTTGTCATTACGCTATGACGCAACGACTCAGGTACAAGCAATTTCCAGCAATCGTCTGGTGAATCGTCAGTACAATTGGGGAATGTTGCCCGATGATAAATATAGTCATCACTGACTTGAAAATCAGGTAATTTTTGAGACACTAATTTATCTCTGAGAGCAGAGTACTTTTCCGATTGAAATGCACTGGAAGATAAATCAATTTCGGAATGGACTTCAAGGTCTATTGCAGCAATATCGTCAACATCCTCGAAACAAAGCGTCGGACAAAGCGTCCGCAACCACATTTTCTGTTCCCTTGCGATGCTCGATTTCGAAGGAATAACCCTGAAGTTTGATAGCCCATCTTGCCAATCTCCCGCTTAAATCTGATTGGTTCATTAGCCATCGAAGACTTGAGTGGTCGGTGACTACTTTGAAGCTATGACCGTCTATGTACATTCTGAACTTCTTAATTGCCAGAACTACAGCCATGCATTCGAGTTCTGGAACTGTATAGTTACGTTGGGCTTTATTCAGCTTCTCAGATATGAATGCTATCGGACGTTCACAACCGGAATCATCACATTGAGCTAGAACTGCACCCACTCCATGTAGTGAAGCATCACACTGCAGGATAAATGGTTTGTCATAATTGGGGTGAATGAGACAAGGAGCAGAGCATAACTTGTCTTTGATATTATCAAAAGCTTCTTGAGCAAGATCGTTCCAACTGAAGGATTTGCCACGTAACAACTCTGTAAGATTGAAAATGACTGTGGAGTATTTAGATATGAATCGCTGGTACCAACCAGTCATACCAAGAAATCGTCTTAGTTGTTTTTGGGTCTTTGGAACCGGAAAGTCTCTCACAGCAGCGATTTTGTTCGGATTTACTTGTAGTGTGCCTTCGCCCACCAGGTAACCGAGATAGTCTACTGTTTTCAGGCAGAACTGACTTTTCTGGACATTGATTGTCAATCCAGCTTTACGCAATTGGGTGGCTACTTCGGACAAATGCAAAAGATGGTCTTCGAAATTGTTTGACAAAACCAGCAAATCGTCGAGGTAGACTAATACATGCGATTTTAATTGATAGAGTATAACGAGGTCCATCAAACGGATAGATATAAGCAATGTATGTGCGGGTTAGCTGAACCCAACTTCAGCACACTTTGATTTATTCAAATAAAGAACCTCGAACAGAGCAGAAGCTAAGCTCTTTAAAATAGCACCTTTCATATGGCGACCGTGACAGGACGATTGCAGGGCGATTGCAGGACGCACACGAAGTGTTTAAAGTATTGTGCTAATAATTACAGTCGACTGATCTTAGTTCGACTATAAATTAAATAAATTAATAAATTCAAATGACATTATAAAACATAATAATTGATGGCGGAAGAGCCACAATTCTCAAACGCACAGCCCACGACACAAAGGGACTTGCCAACGTTGGAAGAAGCTCTGCAGCAAAATCCTGCAGATGGACCACGCCCACTCACAATAGCTGAGTACCGGGCAAGGCAGGAAAGGAAGGAACCAAAGAAGCACAAACGCTCCGGAAAAAGGGTAAAGCTACTTAAAAAACGCCGACTGGTTAAGGAAATGACCCAGTTGGCCAGAGACGAGGCATCCCGACAACGCTACAAAGAGCGTCTTGAGGACATCGAAAGCAAGATTTCGCAAGGTGCGAAACAACGCAAACGGGCTGCATAAATAAATGCCAATGCCCCAATTTGCCTTAATTTTAATTTCTAAACCCAAGCCGATGCGGGAAACCGCTGCTTGAAAAACACTAATATCTGTTAGGCTTTTTACTAACAATGCGGTTGGACAATTTTTTTTATATTGTAAACAAATATGTGAGCCAACCACATTTATTAACAACTAATATTTCCACGTCTCCGCTACTGAGTATATATATATTCAGCTGCAAAAATTTTTTTTTTAATGACAGAATATAACAATTCTTATCTTCATTAAACGTAAACATTTTTTTTATTTTTGATTTTCTAGAAGAATAAATTAATATCATAATAATGAGAAAAAACTCATAAATAGAAAAAAAAAACGTTTCATTGAAAATAAACAAAAAAAAAAATGGGATGGTTTAGCGATTCTAGTGAGGCAAAGGACAATACTGCCAACGTAGTTAATAACGTAAAAATTATAGATCACACATACGATATAAATGCGTTGTGGATCTTATTGCTGATCATTACAATAGTACTACTTCTACAATTTCTGCTTACAATTTATGTTAAGCATAACAAGATCATCAAAAGACGTTATATAAATAGGGCAAATCGTTTAGACCAAATTTAAAAAAAAAAATAATATGGATTAGAAAAAAGCTTAATAAAAACTTTTTTTTACGACAAGAATGGAATGGAGCGAAATAGCGATACGAATAGACGAATTTCGCTTCAGGTTCGATAAGTCTTATAATTGTATCAATAGAGACGCAGTAATAAAATCCGAAACTTTGAAAAATCATATAGAGATATTAGTAGGAGAATATAATAATATAGTTACATTAGTAAATAAATATGCAAATAGGCTCACATCTGAACATAATAACAAATGTTTGAGGGTTATAAAATCCCTAAACACAAGATTAAATAACATCAGAAAAAGAAGGCATATTCTGATAGATGTACCAGAAAGTCATTGACTTAGACTTGTTGAATTCAACACAGACCACTTCAAAGAACTAGACGAATCTGTTCAATCAAGCGGCGCTAAGTCCGATAGTGACATTGAAACGCTAGAAGGAAGCGACCGAATTGAATTTAAATCTGAACCAATAACAATTTCTGAAATGGCACAGACATTGATAGAATTTATCAGGCTAGCCACATCTCTGATACCAGAGTTTGATGGTAAACCAGAAAATCTTCAAAGTTTTTTGGATGCTCTAGGTCTACTAGATAGCTTAAAGAGCACACATGAAACGACAGCAGTAAGCCTAATAAAAACTAAACTTAAAGGCCATGTAAGAAACCTTATAAGTAATGAGCAGACGATTGCTGCAATCATTACCCAACTGTCAAGTGCAGTAAAAGGAGAATCGGTAGAAGTGATATCTGCCAAGCTTCTGAATCTACAACAGAGAAATAAAACGGCTAACCAATACACCCAAGAGGTGGAGAAACTGACAAAGGCCCTTGAAGGTGCCTATATCAGTGATGGTCTCAGCCAGTCCTTAGCAAATAAATACAGCACTACAACAGCTGTAAAAGCAATGACACAGAATTGCTCCATTGATAAGGTAAAACTTATCATGCAAGCAGGCACATTCACAAACATGAATGATGCCATCTCCAAATTTGTAAACAGTTGCACAGAGATAACAGGTCAAAGTAACACTGTACTCTATTATCGACGAGGTGCAAATAATTATAATAGAGGCGCCCGGGGTTATAATCGTGGAAGAAATAACTACCACAACAATTACAACCGAGGCAGCAATAACAACAATAATAATAACTATAATAACCGTGGAGGTAGGCGAGGCCAAAACCAAGGGAGAGGCCGCGGAAACTACAACCATGGTAATAATAATAATAGCAGAGTGAGAATCGCGCAAAATACGTCGGAAAACTAACAGAACCCTTTAGGAAACAACCAATAAATGTAAAAGTTCATTCCATCAATTATAGTCTTAATATATTCGTAACCTTCTATAATCATTCAACTGGAAATAAACTAACATTTCTCATAGATACTGGTGCAGATATCTCACTTTTGAAAGTAAATTCTGATAACTTCATAATTCAAAATGAAAAAATAATAAACATCGAAGGCATAGGCCAAGGTGTGATAAAGTCTCAAGGAACAACCTTAATAGAACTCCAATCAACAAAATATATTATCCCACATGAATTTCATTTGGTAAACCCAAATTTTGCAATACCATGTGATGGAATAATAGGCATTGATTTTATAAAGAAATTCAATTGTCAACTAGATTTCAAACCAAGTGAAGACTGATTTATAAATAGACCCCAAAATTTAAATTATCCAATATATGTTCCGATAACATATAGCGCTGGCAACAATACAGTTCTTCTGCCAGCCAGATCACAAGTTATTCGGAAAATAGCCATTAATGTTGTAAATGATTTCATAATTGTTCCTAATCAAGAAATACACAATGGGATTTATGTTGCAAATACAATAGCAGCATCCAAACATGTATACGTTCGACTTCTAAATACACCTAATTTCGACCAAGTGGTCATAGTAAATAAAATACAATATGAAAATCTAAAAGATTATGACATTCATAATACCGACACTGGAAATAGAAGCGAACAAATACTTTCAAAACTAAAGAAAAATTTTCCAGACCAATTTAAAAATCAATTAACAGAATTATTCACACAGTATAGTGATGTGTTCGGACTGGAAACCGAACCAATATCAACAAATAATTTTTATAAACAAACATGAACCCATTTATATAAAAAACTATAGAAGCCCGCATAGCCATATTGAAGAAATTCAAAAACAAGTAGGGAAATTAATAAGCGACAAAATCGTCGAACCGTCTGTATCTGAGTATAACAGCCCACTCTTGCTAGTTCCAAAAAAATCATTACCAAATTCACAAGAGAAAAATGGCGATTAGTAATTGACTATCGTCAAATAAACAAAAAACTTCTTTCTGACAAATTTCCACTCCCTAGAATTGATGACATTTTAGATCAACTAGGTCGAGCTAAATACTTGTCATGCCTTGACTTGATGTCAGGTTTCCACCAAATAGAACATGAGGAAAACTCTAGGAATATAACATCCTTTTCAACGAGCAATGGCTCATATCGCTTCACGCGATTACCATTTGGTCTTAAAATAGCACCAAATTCATTTCAGAGGATGATGATATATCATTCTCGGGATTAGAGCCCTCTCAGGCATTCCTTTACATGGATAACTTAATGGTGATAGGATGTTCCGAAAAACACATGATTAAAAACTTAACTGACGTTTTTAATGTATGTTGGAAATATAACCTAAAGTTGCATCCAGAAAAATGTTCATTTTTCATGCACGAAGTGACATTCCTAGGTCACAAATGCACAGACAAAGGAGTATTGCCAGATGACAAGAAATATGACGTCATCAAAAATTATCCTGTCCCTCATGATGCGGACAGTGCTGGTATTTAAGTTTACATTAATGCTTTTGTTTGTTTGGCTTACTTTACGTTAGGATTATGTATGATTAATGTATATTTAAACTTTAAACTTCTTTAAATTAAGAGATCTAGATATATGATTAATTAAGGCAAGGTATTTTAAGCACACTATATAGGAATATCTGACTTTTTATATATATGCTTGTGTGTTTTTATTATTTTTGTTCCGTACTCACGCACTTTCCATCGATGTCAGTAGGCCTGATGACTGTTGATGATTTGCTGTAGGTATTAATATAAACTGCACTCGATCACGCCTCCACGAAAAGAGAACGGAAGTATGCAAATCATATGTGACCGTAGCTTGCTATAATCCTACTCGGGAATTTTGTGGTATTTTTATAGGGCATTATTCAATTTTGCCAGGATTTGAATTTGGCTAAAATGGTTCGTTACCAAATAAGTGCGGTAGCACATATAAGGTTGCCATTTGGCTCGACTCCCACAACCACAGATTTGATTTTTAGTCCCTGTGACTAACAATAAAAACTGAAAAAGGAGTCAAAAGCAATTACCAAATGTCCTTGGCATGAAATCTACCAATTTCCTTGCCGTTCATGTCCTCTAAGAGATATATTGATTGACCAATCCTTTCTTTGACTCGGGCCTTAACACCGACAGGAGCGAGTTTCGCGTTAAAATTATTCGCTGCATTACTTAGAACGAAATTTATTTTAACAACTTCTTGACCAACCTCAAAAGATCGGGGTCGTGCTTGGAGATTGTAAGACTTTTGGTTTGTCTCATAAGCCTTATTCAAATGTTTGGCAATGTTGGAGCGAATTCTTTGAAATTCGTCAGTTCTTGATAATTTTACGTCACCTTCTGTGAGTAAATTAAGTTTGCGCAACAGTTTGTAGTCATTACCGTGGGATATCATGTGTTTACCGAAAACAACCTGATAAGGCGATATACCAATAGATTGGTGAATCGAGTTACGAAGAGAACAGTTGATGCTACTGAGGAAGCTCTTAAAGCAGCGTTTATAGAACGGTTAACTCTCTCAGCTCCGTTGGATTGTGGAGCATATGCACCAGTAAACATATGACGAACGCCATATTTCGAAAGAAAGTCAGAGAAATCACGGCTTTTAAATTGAGTTCCGTTGTCACTCACGACTGTTTCGGGTACACCAAAGCATGAAAATATTTCATCCCGCAATATACTGATGATCACTTTAGTGTTGAACTTTTTCATAGCTTTTAAAAAGGTAAATTTGGAAAAGTGATCCAGAATAATCAGTATACCAATGTTGCCGGATTTCGATCTGGGAAATGGGCCGATAAAATCAAGATAAAGTCTTTGAAAAATTGTATCGCTTTGCACTTGTGCTCCCATTGGTGGTTTTAAAGAGCGATTGGGATATTTAGTGGTCTGACACGTCTCGCAATTTCGAATGTAATCACGAACGTTGATAACCATGTTTGGCCAGTAAAAACGCCGTCTAATACGCTCTAAGCATTTAGCCATTCCACAATGTGCAGATGTTGGTTGATCATGAGCCGAACTCATTACCAAAGACACTAGAATAACAAAATGCGTAACGGCCATACATTGGTTTGGCACTATGCAGCCACTTTTTTGGTGACGGCCAAAATTACTCTCTTTCCGCTCACTCCCGCTGAGAGCGTAAGAAATCTAAAAATATAATTTGCTTGCTTGTGTGAGTAAAAACAAGAGACGAGAACGCGTATAAGTGTGCGTGTTGTGCTAGAAGACGATTTTCGGGCCGAAATCAATTCTAATCAAAGAAACGAATTTACATGGTACACATTGGGGTAGTTTTTGCCAATTTCCTAGCAATATTATAAAATAAACAAATTTTTAAAAATTCGCGCCCTGACTATTATAATTTTAAAGCTTTTTAAATTTGTTTGTAAAAATCGCCGCTCGAATTAGCTACCGCTTACACATTTATATTTATGTTTAATTCTAATTTGTCTCTCATCTGACAATTTTTTTTAAAGCGAAATATTTTTTTTGAAACACTTTTAATGTTAATGTTACATCATATTAGGTCAAATGATTTAATAAATATACTAAATAATTAAATATGATAACTGTTTATTGCAAAAGTAATATCAAAGCCACTAGAATTATTCTAGTGTCTTTACTTTGTTCATATCTTGAGGCACGAAGTGCGGACACAAGCACTCAACAATCATTACTTAATTTTTCACACGCCGCAAGATGAATACTCTAATGACAAATATTCTTATATAAAGTCATTTTTGAAATTTATTTTGTGATGGTAGGTACATAGATTTGGCTATTTCTAATCTATTTTCAAATAATAATAACGTTAAGGCAATGCAAACAAGAATGTTTCGCATGGTGCCAATTGATCAAAAATAATACAGACTTAAAGTCTAAGAAATTCTAAGGTGAAGGGCATATTTTGTCAAATTTACAATGCATGAGCATAGGTGTGTGCACACATAAAGTTGTCTGCTATCACTGTATGCGTAGAAAAGAGCTGTTCGCTGTAGCGCTCTTCGCTCTCTCGCTCTCTAACAAAAATTCGAGAGAGCCTGGAGCCACCTCTAGAGCCACGGCCAAAAAATCGTGTGCCAAAAAATCGTATGGCGTTACGCATCTTGTTATTCTAGGGTCTTTGTCATTACGCTATGACGCAACGACTCAGGTACAAGCAATTTCCAGCAATCGTCTGGTGAATCGTCAGTACAATTGGGGAATGTTGCCCGATGATAAATATAGTCATCACTGACTTGAAAATCAGGTAATTTTTGAGACACTAATTTATCTCTGAGAGCAGAGTACTTTTCCGATTGAAATGCACTGGAAGATAAATCAATTTCGGAATGGACTTCAAGGTCTATTGCAGCAATATCGTCAACATCCTCGAAACAAAGCGTCGGACAAAGCGTCCGCAACCACATTTTCTGTTCCCTTGCGATGCTCGATTTCGAAGGAATAACCCTGAAGTTTGATAGCCCATCTTGCCAATCTCCCGCTTAAATCTGATTGGTTCATTAGCCATCGAAGACTTGAGTGGTCGGTGACTACTTTGAAGCTATGACCGTCTATGTACATTCTGAACTTCTTAATTGCCAGAACTACAGCCATGCATTCGAGTTCTGGAACTGTATAGTTACATTGGGCTTTATTCAGCTTCTCAGACATGAATGCTTTCGGACGTTCACAACCGGAATCATCACATTGAGCTAGAACTGCACCCACTCCATGTAGTGAAGCATCACACTGCAGGATAAATGGTTTGTCATAATTGGGGTGAATGAGACAAGGAGCAGAGCATAACTTGTCTTTGATATTATCAAAAGATTCTTGAGCAAGATCGTTCCAACTGAAGGATTTGCCACGTAAGAACTCTGTAAGATTGAAAATGACTGTGGAGTAATTAGATATGAATCGCTGGTACCAACCAGTCATACCAAGAAATCGTCTTAGTTGTTTTTGGGTCTTTGGAACCGGAAAGTCTCTCACAGCAGCGATTTTGTTCGGATTTACTTGTAGTGTGCCTTCGCCCACCAGGTAACCGAGATAGTCTACTGTTTTCAGGCAGAACTGACTTTTCTGGACATTGATTGTCAATCCAGCTTTACGCAATTGGGTGGCTACTTCGGACAAATGCAAAAGATGGTCTTCGAAATTGTTTGACAAAACCAGCAAATCGTCGAGGTAGACTAATTGTACGGATTATGAGCGGAGTCACCCGGTGCTTCAGCTGTCTTAACAGCGGATTAACATTTTATATATCGATGCTAATTGAACTGAACTGTATTCTTTCTTTCGCTCTTGTAATTTTGCGGTCATAGCGATCAGACGTGATTTTTGTATATGAAAAAATAAATGAAGTTAAATAGTGTATATATGATTCTTATTTGCGAACCCCATTACAATGATGTCAAAGCAGTGAGGCATCACAACTATTCATTGGTGGCCCATGAGGGGAACCTTGCTCATAAGAATCATAATTAATAATTGCTAAAAGCTGTTTGGCAATTTTATCTTCGTGGTCGGCTTCATCCAGATAAATCACCGTGCCTACGTTTTCTATCGCGCTCGCTCTCATCACGACAGAGCAGTATACGCAAACATTCGCGCTCGCTCTCATCACGACAGAGCTAAGTCCCGTTGCCCTTCGATTCCGTTAGATTTGCCGGAATCTCTGCCAACTCAAAAAAACAAGACGTCAAAGAAGAACACCGATAACATACGAGCATTTGTGCATATTACATACAGTGGAGCAACGTCAGTATAAACAATGTCGAAATTTGATCAACTGGTGCGAGTTCAAACTGACCGCATTGAGTCTTTGAAGCGCTTGTTCAGTAATGTGAAAAAAGACTCGAGTGCGCGGAAAACGGAAATATATTTCGAAAAACGTTTGAATCAAATCGACGAGTTTAACAAAGAATTTCATCAGGCGCATCACACACTTATATGCATGGCAGACTACGAAGAAAGTGTGTATAAGCAACAAAATACAATCAGCCAATTCGAAGACCTGGGCATGGAAGTTTACTGTTTCGTGGCCGAAGAAAAGAAACGAATTTATCCAGGCACAGTGACGCACAACGAATCAGCTAACTCTACAATAACAACACATGTAGAGGAAGTACGGATACCACTGCCAAAATTACCAGTTCCGAAATTCTCTGGCAACTGCGCGGACTGGCCAAGTTTTCATGATGCATTTTTACGCTTAATTCACAATAATGAGCGTCTGGATAAGATTCAAAGGTTCCATTTTTTAAAGGAAGCATTACCAGTAGGCCTGGACAACGACATTCGCCAAATCGCTTTAACTGAAGCAAACTATGAAGTCGCTTGGACCACACTTCTACAACGATATAACAACCCACGAATTGTGTTCGCCAGCCACATGAACATGCTCTACAACTTACCGAATCTTTCGAAAGAAAAATCTGCTGACATACGGTCTATGGTTAGTACAGTCAACGTCTGCATTGCCGCTTGCAATACCGTCAAGGCGCCACTACAGGGAGGAGATTTTTGGTTGACTCATTATCTAACAACCAAACTACCCAAAGACACTCACACAGCTTGGGAGCATCATCTGGGCAGCAAGATTGACGTTCCTTCATACAAAGATCTGCAACAGTTCCTCAATGATCGACTTGTTACGTTAGACGCTATTGAAAGCCGTAACGCGTGCAGCGGCATGAAACAGTCAAATGAAACTTCAGACGGTACTAAACGCGTGCGTGTGCACAGCGCCCACACCAGGTCGGGTGCTTCCGCGTCCGCTTGCTATCATTGTGGCAACTTACACATACTTCGAAGATGTCCGCAATTTCTTTCAATGGATTGCTACCAACGGAAGGAAGTGGCCAGCAAGGCAAAATTGTGTCTCAATTGCCTGGGAAAATCGCACACACAAGCAAGCTGCCCCAGCAACAAGAATTGTCTTCATTGTGGTCAACGTCATCACACGATGTTACATTTTCCAGCAACACAGCCAACGCTGATACCCTCCTCGACATCATGCCAAAGTTCAGCAGCCAGTTCAGATGCCAAGCCGACTCTACAGTGCATGTCAACTACAACTTCATCTATGACTCATCGAAAGGTACTACTAGCAACAGCTCGGGTTGTACTCAGTAACACACAGACAGGATGCCAGGCCACGGTAAACGCGCTTCTTGACCAAGGATCGGAAGCAACTATCATTTCGGAGCATGCTGTACAGTCTCTCCAGCTCTCCCGAAGCACAACTCGCACTTCAATCACCGGAGTCGGTCAAGATTCAGGACGACGCTGCAAATTCATCGTAAGTTGTTCGGTGCAAACAGCAACTAACCCAAATTTCTCGTTAAAGGTCGACGATGCTTATGTTTTGAACACGTTGACATCACACATGCCAAGTCAAAGTTTTCCAGCAGGAAACTGGAGTCATATCCATGGTCTCATGCTCGCAGACCCCTATTATTATAGATCCAAGCGAATCGATATCATTTTTGGAGCCGACCTTATGGCACAACTCTTGTTACCTGGAACTAAGATTGGCTTGCCAAACGAACCCATAGCGCAGAATACTCAACTCGGATGGGTTCTGTTAGGCAATGTTGGCAACACGCATATTACACGCCACATTCGATGTAATCATGCCATAATAAACTCCGAAGAGCTGCTTAAGGTATTTTGCGAGGTAGAATCAGTTCCAGAACGCCCAAAGCTCTCCAAAGAAGATCAATGGTGCGAGTCTTTCTTTAAGCAGACCCATCAACGTCAACCAGACGGCAGTTATCAAGTCCGTTTGCCATTCAAGAGGAACTTTGACCCCAGTATGACGCTCGGAAAATCTCATCAGATCGCCCTGAACAGATATCTTCAACTCGAAAGGCGCCTTCAAAGGGACCCAGACAAATGGATCAGATACTGCAAAGGAATTGAAGAATATTTTCAACTAGGTCAAATCACGTTGGCAGAGACGAGCGAAAACTCAACCATAACCACGGATTCCTACGGTCGGCATGTTGCATCATGCGTGCTACCACATCATGCAGTTTTCAAAGAAGAAAGCCTCACCACAAAACAACGTATCGTTTTTGACGCATCGGCCCGGACCTCAAATGGCAGATCGTTAAACGATGTACTATGTGTAGGTCCCACGCTGCAAAATGATCTGCCAGCCGTTCTCTTGAATTGGAGACAATATCAGTTTGTTTTCACTGCCGATATACAACGAATGTATCGCTGTATCAATGTCCACCCTGATGACACGCAGTACCAGAGGATTTTATGGCGGGCGGCGGATGGAGTCATCAAACAGCATTGCTTAACTACCGTCACGTTTGGAACAGCGTCTGCACCTTATACAGCTATAAGAGTCATCCATCAAATAGCTGAAGACACACAGACAAAATATCCTATGGCATCCAACGTTCTCAAAAATGAGATATATGTCGACGACATTCTCTCAGGCGATCATTCACAAGAGGCAGCAATACGGAAAAGTTTGCAAACTATGCTAGCTTTAAAATCCTCTGGCATGGAGCTACGAAAATGGGCTAGTAATGACCAGGATCTGATGGCAACGATACCTCTCGAGCATCGATGCAAGCAGACATCCCTCAGTTGGGACAATGCGGACACCATCAAAACACTGGGTATGTACTGGTTGCCCAAGCAAGATTGCTTCACTTATAAATTACTAGCAAATACTCCAGCCGGTATAACAAAACGAGAAATCCTATCGACCATAGCACGTTTATTTGATCCTCTTGGATTAATCGCTCCAGTTGTAATTTCAGCAAAGATTATATTGAAAGAAATCACACTAGCGAAGCAATATCGCGAGGACGGATCGAGTACCTCACTGGATTGGGATGAGCCAGTTCCCAACACCATTGCCGTCAAATGGCAACAATTTCGACAGCAACTAATGAAGGTTAAGACGATCAAAATACCACGCAGCGTCAAATTTACGCCACTATTTAGTAGTGAGATACAACTGCACACCTTTTGCGATGGATCCTCCAGTGCTTACGCAGCAGCAGTGTATGCACGCACCCAACAGTCTGATGGGACTTTCTATACAACGCTCATCGTCGCAAAATCAAAAATTTCGCCAACCAAGCCGTTAACAATACCGCGCACTGAGCTATGCGGTGCAGTATTAGCTACCAAACTCACCAAATGGGTGCTGGAGAATAACCGATGGACCAATGCACATATATCTACCTTTTACTGGACCGATGCTACCATTGTTCTGCACTGGATTAAAGGAGACATTACTAGGTGGAAAACGTTTGTAGCCAACCGAGTGTCTTACATTCTCGACCACACCTCAGCGGCTCAGTGGCACCACATAGACACATCGGAAAACCCAGCAGATTGCGCAACCAGAGGCTTACCACCGAGCCAAATACCTGATATTTGGTGGCATGGCCCATCCTGGCTATGCAAACCACACAATATTTGGCCAAACACGCAATCACAATTGCTCAATCCAGAAGAACGGGATCTGGAGGCCAAATCCATAAAAATTAGAGCCTTCACTACCTTGTCAGACACAAAGGATTCTATTATTGACCGATTCTCGTCGTATACAAAACTGCTACGTGTCACGGCATACATGTTACGATTCTGCCACAATGCTCATGCTCGAGCACAACGAAGTCACGGATCACTCTCTCCTGACGAGCTGGATGAGGCCCTGTGCTGCATAGCTCGCCTTGCACAATCCGATACATTTCACGCCGACATCCAAGCGCTTAAAAGGAACAAGCCGTTACCACCCCGTAGCACACTTTCAAATCTTACACCGTTTCTTGACAACAATATCTTGAGGATTCGTGGCCGTCTCAAGCATTCAAATCTCTCTTTTTCTCGAAAACATCCAATTATATTACCTCATTGTCACCTATTTACAGATTTGGTAATTCAACACTCTCATCAGCTCACTCTACATGGCGGCGCTCAATTAACACTGGCTCACATACGCTACAAATTCTGGATTCCCAGAGGCAGACAAGCAGTCAGGCGAATCATCCGGAAATGCGTCACATGTTTTAAGGTAGCTCCAGTCGTAGCGAAGCAATTGATGGGTGACTTGCCATTACATCGAGTCAACCCCCCAACTCGTCCGTTCATTACAACAGGAGTTGACTACACTGGTGCGATTGAACTTCAAGCCGCGCGTGTACGAGGATCAACCACCTACAAAGGCTATGTAGCCATTTTTATATGCTTAGCAACCAAGGCGGTCCACTTGGAAGCCGTCACTGGACTTTCAACAGAGCACTTCCTGCAAGCATTTACGCGATTCACCGGACGTCGAGGACAAGTTCAACATATGTATAGTGATAACGGCACAAATTTTGTTGGCGCGAGTACATCGCTTAACCAGCCCATCACTTGCAAGGCAGCCCTAAACGAATCGACATGTCAACATGGGACAAGGTGGCATTTCACACCTCCATATTCTCCCAATTTTGGTGGCATCTGGGAGGCAAACGTGAAAGCAATGAAGCATCATCTTAAACGGATCGTCGGCAGCCACAAGCAGACGTATGAGGAGCTTACTACAGTTTTGATCAGGATTGAAGCATGTTTGAACTCACGTCCACTTTGCCCGCTAACCGCCGACCCTGACGATTTAGAAGTACTAACTCCAGCACATTTCTTAATTGGTGACGCACTACTGGCACCGCCACAAGGTCGGCCGAATAATAAGCCTTTGCGTGAACTATTTCTCGCACAACAACACATGACGCGACAATTCTGGTCTCAATGGTCTCGTGATTGGTTATCACACTTGCAAACTCGGCCAAAGTGGTGCCAAATCAAAGATAATCTTAACATCAACGACTTAGTCATTATAAAGGATGATAATCTACCACCAGCTAAATGGACTATAGGCCGAGTCGTCGAACTGCACCCTGGATCGGACTCGCTAGTCAGAGTGGTTACATTAAAGACGAAATCTGGCATTCAAAAGAGGTCAATCACAAAGCTTTGTCCACTTCCGATTTCAACATAATTATGATCAACACACGGATCAAGAATCACAAGGAGCCTTCATGCTGGACGACGCATTGGCGGGCGGCATGTACGGATTATGAGCGGAGTCACCCGGTGCTTCAGCTGTCTTAACAGCGGATTAACATTTTATATATCGATGCTAATTGAACTGAACTGTATTCTTTCTTTCGCTCTTGTAATTTTGCGGTCATAGCGATCAGACGTGATTTTTGTATATGAAAAAATAAATGAAGTTAAATAGTGTATATATGATTCTTATTTGCGAACCCCATTACAATGATGTCAAAGCAGTGAGGCATCACAACTATTCACTAATACATGCGATTTTAATTGATAGAGTATAACGAGGTCCATCAAACGGATAGATATAAGCAATGTATGTGCGGGTTAGCTGAACCCAACTTCAGCACACTTTGATTTATTCAAATAAAGAACCTCGAACAGAGCAGAAGCTAAGCTCTTTAAAATAGCACCTTTCATATGGCGACAGGACGATTGCAGGGCGATTGCAGGACGCACACGAAGTGTTTAAAGTATTGTGCTAATAATTACAGTCGACTGATCTTAGTTCGACTATAAATTAAATAAATTAATAAATTCAAATGACATTATAAAACATAATAATTGATGGCGGAAGAGCCACAATTCTCAAACGCACAGCCCACGACACAAAGGGACTTGCCAACGTTGGAAAAAGCTCTGCAGCAAAATCCTGCAGATGGACCACGCCCACTCACAATAGCTGAGTACCGGGCAAGGCAGAAAAGGAAGGAACCAAAGAAGCACAAACGCTCCGGAAAAAGGGTAAAGCTACTTAAACAACGCCGACTGGTTAAGGAAATGACCCAGTTGGCCAGAGACGAGGCATCCCGACAACGCTACAAAGAGCGTCTTGAGGACATCGAAAGCAAGATTTCGCAAGGTGCGAAACAACGCAAACGGGCTGCATAAATAAATGCCAATGCCCCAATTTGCCTTAATTTTAATTTCTAAACCCAAGCCGATGCGGGAAACCGCTGCTTGAAAAACACTAATATCTGTTAGGCTTTTTACTAACAATGCGGTTGGACAATTTTTTTTTATATTGTAAACAAATATGTGAGCCAACCACATTTATTAACAACTAATATTTCCACGTCTCCACTACTGAGTATATATATATATTCAGCTGCAAAAAGTTTTTCTTTAATGACAGAATATAACAATTCTTATCTTCATTAGACGTAAACATTTTTTTTATTTTTGATTTTCTAGAAGAATAAATTAATATCATAATAATGAGAAAAAACTCATAAATAGAAAAAAAAAACGTTTCATTGAAAATAAACAAAAAAAAATGGGATGGTTTAGCGATTCTAGTGAGGCAAAGGACAATACTGCCAACGTAGTTAATAACGTAAAAATTATAGATCACACAGACGATATAAATGCGTTGTGGATCTTATTGCTGATCATTACAATAGTACTACTTTTACAATTTCTGCTTACAATTTATGTTAAGCATAACAAGATCATCAAAAGACGTTATATAAATAGGGCAAATCGTTTAGACCAGATTAAAAAAAAAATAATATGGATTAGAAGAAAGCTTAATAAAAACTTTTTTTAATGACAAGAATGGAATGGAGCGAAATAGCGATACGAATAGACGAATTTCGCTTCAGGTTCGATAAGTCTTATAAATGTATCAATAAATAAATATGCAAATAGGCTCACATCGGAACATAATAACAAATGTTTGAGGGTTATAAAATCCCTAAACACAAGATTAAATAACATCAGAAAAAGAAGGCATATTCTGATAGATGTACCAGAAAGTCATTGACTTAGACTTGTTGAATTCAACACAGACCACTTCAAAGAACTAGACGAATCTGTTCAATCAAGCGGCGCTGAGTCCGATAGTGACATTGAAACGCTAGAAGGAAGCGACCGAATTGAATTTAAATCTGAACCAATAACAATTTCTGAAATGGCACAGACATTGATAGAATTTATCAGGCTAGCCACATCTCTGATACCAGAGTTTGATGGTAAACCAGAAAATCTACAAAGTTTTTTGGATGCTCTAGGTCTACTAGATAGCTTAAAGAGCACACATGAAACGACAGCAATAAGCCTAATAAAAACTAAACTTAAAGGCCATGTAAGAAACCTTATAAGTAATGAGCAGACGATTGCTGCAATCATTACCCAACTGTCAAGTGCAGTAAAAGGAGAATCGGTAGAAGTGATATCTGCCAAGCTTCTGAATCTACAACAGAGAAATAAAATGGCTAACCAATACACCCAAGAGGTGGAGAAACTGACAAAGGCCCTTGAAGGTGCCTATATCAGTGAAGGTCTCAGCCAATCCTTAGCAAATAAATACAGCACTACAACAGCTGTAAAAGCAATGACACAGAATTGCTCCATTGATAAGGTAAAACTTATCATGCAAGCAGGCACATTCACAAACATGAATGATGCCATCTCCAAATTTGTAAACAGTTGCACAGAGATAACAGGTCAAAGTAACTCTGTACTCTATTATCGACGAGGTGCAAATAATTATAATAGAGGCGCCCGGGGTTATAATCGTGGAAGAAATAACTACCACAACAATTACAACCGAGGCAGCAATAACAACAATAATAATAACTATAATAACCGTGGAGGTGGGCGAGGCCAAAACCAAGGGAGAGGCCGCGGAAACTACAACCATGGTAATAATAATAATAGCAGAGTGAGAATCGCGCAAAATACGTCGGAAAACTAACAGAACCCTTTAGGAAACAACCAATAAATGTAAAAGTTCATTCCATCAATTATAGTCTTAATATATTCGTAACCTTCTATAATCATTCAACTGAAAATAAACTAACATTTCTCATAGATACTGGTGCAGATATCTCACTTTTGAAAGTAAATTCTGATAACTTCGTAATTCAAAATGAAAAAATAATAAACATCGAAGGCATAGGCCAAGGTGTGATAAAGTCTCAAGGAACAACCTTAATAGAACTCCAATCAACAAAATATATTATCCCACATGAATTTCATTTGGTAAACCCAAATTTTGCAATACCATGTGATGGAATAATAGGCATTGATTTTATAAAGAAATTCAATTGTCAACTAGATTTCAAACCAAGTGAAGACTGATTTATAAATAGACCCCAAAATTTAAATTATCCAATATATGTTCCGATAACATATAGCGCTGGCAACAATACAGTTCTTCTGCCAGCCAGATCACAAGTTATTCGGAAAATAGCCATTAATGTTGTAAATGATTTCATAATTGTTCCTAATCAAGAAATACACAATGGGATTTATGTTGCAAATACAATAGCAGCATCCAAACATGTATAAGTTAACACGGGCCAACGAGCTAGACCAGTTGGCTCAGTGCACGAAATTTAATACCATTACGTTAAAGTGCTGACCCCAGCATCGGGCCGGAAACCCGTGCGCAGCCGGCAAACACAGCATATTTGCGTGGCCGCTGCGAGTCTTTTGTTAGCTGTAAGATTCATTTTTTATATTCAGTTTATGTTTGACTTTAATAAAGAGCGGTTGCTCGTCTACATTATCACTCCGACTGTTCGTCGCAAAACATACTTGTATTAATTACTCTACCAGACCACAAGGCTGATAGTTAAAAGAGGAAAGTTCCTCTCAACCTAATATATTGGACAGCAGCGAGGGATCCCCCTGCCACCCCCAATTTGAATATCTGGCGCCCAACCAGTGGTAGAAATCACCAACACCACCCACACAGCTACTAAATTTGCGGCAAAGCAAAAGACAGCGGCGCGGGAAAAGTGAAGGGAATTAGTGACAAAATAACACACACACCAAAAACAAAAAATTATGTGAGTGGGAACCGATGCTAAACGCATTTTAAGTCTGTGAATATTTAAAAAAAATATATAATAATAAAAGAATTATTAATCCAGCAGATACGCTAAAATATGGTCTCGCATCAATGTTAACAAAAACAAAAATCGTATAATTGTCTTTTATAACGGCGCATATGTTCGCTTTTCATTTATTGTTGTTGTTTTGTGTTTCCATTCAGTTCAAGCGCGACATTCGACGCTGCAGCCTTTGTCTTTAGTTGTTGTTTGTTTGGCTTTGGTCAACTGCTGCCCACACAGGCAGCTTTTGCATACCTAAGCGAATTGGACTGCTCATGCAGCCCAGTTTCTCACAGTCCATACTCCACGGACTCAGAGTCCGATTGTGAAAATCAGCCTTCCCCTCTAAGACGTGCAACCGCGAATTCCCCTACAATGGCGATAGACCCAGAACAACTCAAAGCTGTAATACAGGCAGTGGTAGCCAATACTTTAGCGGACGAGGCTGCCAGAAACGAGCTCGCACAAAATGAAATGCGTCAAAAAATTGAGGATCTGGCCAGCCAGTTGGCAGCAACACGGGTCGCGCCCACCGCAGCAGTGGCCCCCGCAATCAAGGCTTACCTACCCGTAGACATAACTAGTAGCGCACCATGTGACAGGACTTTAGACGCCGTTAAATATTTGCCGGAATTCTCGGGGTCACAGGAATCATATGTTTCGTGGCGACAAGCGGCGGTTGCTGCGTATCGCATATTTAGAGATTACGACGGCACCTCTCGCCATTACGAGGCAGTGACAATTATTAGGAACAAAATTAGGGGCGCGGCCAATAGCGTTTTATCCTCGTTTGGCACCGTACTGAATTTCGATGCCATTATAAATCGGCTCGATTTCACGTACAGTGACAAACGCCCAATGCATGTCATTGAGCAGGACATGAGCACTTTAAGACAGGCAAACAACATGACCCTGTTGGAGTATTATGATGAGGTTGAGAAAAAACTCACCTTACTCACAAATAAAGCCCATATGTCTCACGAGCCATCGGCGGCTAAGATATTGTGCGAAAAATTCCGAGAGGACGCCTTGCGTATTTTCATCTCGGGACTTAAACGCAACCTCACTGACGTGCTTTTCGCGGCAAAGCCGAAAGACATGCCGTCAGCCTTGGCCTTAGCGCAAGAAGTGGAATCTAACCACGAGAGGTACGTTTTCGCAGCTAGTTTCGCAAGAAGTCAAGAAGACAAAGATCGCAAACCTGCTGCAAAAGCGCAGGGTCGTCAACTCGACAAGTACGACCGCCATGACCCACAACCTAGTAATACCAAAAACCCGTATTTTAATAGGCAGCATAGGGCACAGGTCCACGCCGACCCGCAAGGTACCAAAAATTACAAAGACGACGGCCCACCGGAGCCTATGGAGGTCGATCCCTCACTTTCTAAGTTGATGCAGCCGACCCAGGCAAATACCTACCGGAACAGACGACCAGCCACCTCCGAGCGCACAGGCGCCGTGAGGAAACAACAAAAAGTTAACTTCATTACGCAGAATGCGGAAGAAAAGACAGGAGCATATGCCGCCGCCGCCGCCAAAGCGGAATCGAAAATAGACGACGATGCCATTACCGAGTATGACTCTGACTACCTCAATTTTTTAGGGGTAAATCTCTGTTACCCGTCATCAGACGAAGAGTAGCAGCGGTACCAATGAAATTCCTCTTAGACACCGGCGCATCAAAAAATTTCATCCGGCCTCGCAAAGAGCTAAAGGGTGTCTGCCCGGTGGACTCCCCTTTCGAAATTCATTCAATTCACGGCACCACCATCGTTACAAAAAAATGCTTCGTCTCGATTTTTAATTTGAAAGCGACTTTTTTCATTCTACCAGATCTTACAACATTCGACGGTATAATCGGGGCCGACCTGTTAACACAGGCCGGTGCATCACTTTGCCTCGCCTCCGCCCAACTCAAATGGGGTCAGGAAGTTGAGAAGATTTCATTCCATAAATGCACTGACGTCAACTTCACTAACGTGGAGTGCGCAGATGCACCACCTTTGGTGAAGAAGGCATTTCTAGGGATGATAAGGAGCCGAAAAAACGCCTTCGCAGATCCCAACGAGGCCCTGCCATATAACACATCGGTAGTGGCCACGATTAGGACTACTAGCGAAGAACCCATTTACGCTAAATTATATCCATACCCCATGGGGGCAGCAGATTTCGTCAACAACGAAATCCAAAACCTGCTTAAAAATGGTATAATTCAAAAGTCGGTGTCTCCGTATAACAACCCAATATGGGTGGTTGATAAAAAAGGAACCGACGAGGCCGGCAATCAAAATAGACGATTAGTCATAGACTTTCGTAAGCTAAACGAAAGAACTATCCCAGACAAATACCCTATGCCAGATATCTCCATGATACTGAGCAACTTGGGCAAGGCCAAATTCTTCACGACATTGGACCTCAAGTCAGGGTATCACCAGATCATCTTAGCGGAAAATGACCGCGAAAAAACTTCCTTCTCCGTAAGCGGGGGGAAGTACGAATTCAAGAGGCTTCCCTTTGGCTTGAGAAATGCTGCCAGCATCTTCCAGAGAGCCATTGATGACATTCTCAGAGAGCAAATCGGCAAGACTTGCTATGTCTATGTCGACGATGTAATAATCTTCTCAGAAAACGAGAATGCTCATGTCAAGCACGTGGATTGGGTTTTAAAAACCATAAGCGATGCAAATATGAGAGTCTCAGTGAAAAAGTCAAGTTTTTTTAAAAAAAGCGTAAACTTTCTTGGCTTTATAGTCACCAGTGATGGCACTACCACTGACCCAGAAAAGGTCAGGGCCATTAAAGAGTTCCCTGAACCAAAAACGGTGTTTGAGGTTAGATCATTTCTAGGTCTCGCGAGCTACTACAGATGCTTCATTAAGGACTTCGCAGCCATAGCAAGGCCTATTTCGGACATCTTAAAGGGCGAAAGCGGAAGTGTAAGCAGACACAGATCGCGACACATCCAAGTACAATTCAATGAGGCGCAAAAAAATTCTTTCGAAAAACTGCGCAACATTTTAGCATCCGAAGATGTTATGCTCCGATACCCGGATTACAAGAAGCCATTCCATCTAACGACGGATGCTTCAGCCTACGGTATTGGAGCAGTGCTTTCACAGGAAAACCGTCCTATTACAATGATCTCGAGGACATTAAAGGACAGGGAAATGAACTACGCCACAAACGAAAGGGAATTATTGGCCATCGTTTGGGCTTTGGCCAAACTGAGGCACTATTTATATGCGGTGAAAGATATAACTATCTTCACCGACCATCAACCATTGTCATTCTCGGTATCAGACTCTAACCCTAACGCAAAAATTAAAAGATGGAAGGGTCGCATCGAGGAAACGGGTGCGAAGGTGGTCTATAAACCGGGAAAAGAAAATTTGGTTGCTGATGCCCTGTCTAGGCAGCAAATCAATGCCATAGAAGAACAGGACGCAGAATCATGTGGTGCGACCATTCACAGTGAGATTTCCCTCTCTCACACCATAGAAACTACGGATAAGCCCCTAAATTGCTTCCAGAACCAACTAATTCTGGAAGAGGCCCGCTTTCCGCTAAAACGCTCTTTCGTCCTCTTTCGAAATAAGAAACGACATACAATCAACTTCACTGACAAGGAATCATTACTCAATGACCTTGCGGACGCAATAGTCCCCAAGGGCGTAAACGCCCTCCATTGCGATTTGCACACGCTAGCAACGGTGCAGGACGACTTAGTCCGGAGATTCCCGACTACAAAATTCTGGCACTGCAAAAACCGTGTTACAGATATTTTTGGGGTCGAGGAGAAAAGGGAAATCATACTGGCAGAACACAATAGGGCCCACCGATCGGCCCAAGAAAATGTGAAGCAGGTTCTCACAGAATACTACTTCCCAAAAATGGCCAAACTGGCCAATGAAATTGTGCAAAACTGCAAAACATGCGCTAAAGCAAAGTATGATAGGCATCCTAAAAAGCAAGAGATTGGCGAGTCCCCGATTCCCTCTCATGTAGGAGAAATGCTACACATAGACATTTTCTCAACAGACAAAAAATATTTCCTCACTTGCATCGACAAGTTTTCGAAATTCGCCGTCGTACAGCATGTACCGTCAAGAACAATTGAGGACTTGAAACCGGCCTTGTTACAGGTCATGAATTTTTTCCCAAAGGCCAAAGTGATTTACTGCGATAACGAGCCATCGTTAAAATCGCACACGATCACGGCCATGCTTGACAACCATTTTGGCGTCAGCATCACGAATGCGCCGCCCCTTCACAGTGTGTCAAACGGGCAAGTGGAACGTTTTCACAGCACCCTACTAGAGCTCGCCAGGTGCCTAAAAATTGACAAGGGCATGAGCGACACCGTGGAGATAATTCTGTTAGCCACAACCAAATATAACAAATCAATCCATTCGGTCATCGATAAGAGGCCAGTCGACGCAGTACAAGAGTGCACGGACGACACACGAGAACGGATTGTTGACAAAATTAAGAGTGCCCAAGACGCGCTAAGGTCTAGAGAGAATGTTTCTCGGCAAAATAGAGTCTTCGAAGTGGGCGAAAAAGTTTTGGTCAAAACTAACAGAAGACTTGGCAATAAACTCACTCCCTTGTGTGAGGAAAAAGCCATACAAGCAGACCTGGGGACCACGGTCCTCATTGAAGGGAGGGTGGTCCACAAGGACAATTTAAAATGACTCTCTCCCTTAATTTTTAATTTTTTATTATCACTACCTATTATCAGCCGTTTGGCATACTTCGATTTAGTAGATATTAGGTCCGTTGCCAAAGGCGCGACGTTGTAGTTTTAATTGGTATTAATTTAGTATTAATTGGTGATGGGATAAACCTCGGCGAACAAGAATAAGCGACTAAAAAATACATTTTCACAGAATGGCAGTTGACACAGTCAAACAATAGGCAGATCAAAATTAACACTAGGGTACAAAATCGTATTAACCAATTAACAACAACAGTAAATCAAATCCTGCAAACACACATAAATATCCAAATTGACACCGGCCATTTATACGAGACACTGCTGGCTAGGAATAGAATGCTAATGATGGAGTTACAGAACTTAATGTTGGCTGTAACACTGGCAAAAAACAATATTGTCAGCCCAAATATCCTAGATCATGCAGACTTAAAATCAGTTTGGCTGAAAGAACCCACCGATACCCCCATAGGGGATCTTATGTCCGCATCGTCTGTAAAAATACTGCAATCCCCTAACATGATACACTTTATTATCAAATTTCCCAGAATAAAATTATCTTGCAAAAAGGTCACTATTTTCCCAGTCACTAGCAAAGGAGTTATGCTGCGGATAACCGACAACATGGTAGCAAAGTGTGGTGAAGTAGTCCACACAATCAAAAATTGCATCCCAACATCGGGGGCTACCTTTTGCCAACTATCAACGGAAAGCTCATGCGCCAGGGAACTACATGCGGGCGTCCTAGCACATTGCGAGTCACAACCAAGTGACCTACACCCGCTCACCCGCGTGGACGAGGGTATCATCATCATCAATGACCGGCCAGCCAGGGTCACGGTAGACAACGAAACGGAAGTCTACCTACGCGGCACACATCTCATCACCTTCAACGATCGCGTCGTGATAAATGACACCACTTTTGTAAATCATGACAAGGCCCAAACAAGAGCTCCAGGGGTAGCGAGTTCCCCATCATTGAATATCACCGCCAACAGAGATATTCTGAGCCTCCCCTACCTTCACCAGCTAAGTGAACGTAACTTGGAGTTCATCAAAGAGTTCGGGAGAGAAATTGATACTAATCATCATCATCGCATAATATTTATCGCAGCAGCGATTTGTTGTGCATTGGTTTGCATCGGCATCACCTGTCTACGGTACATCGGAGCGCTGAGATCTGCAATCCAGTTAAACGGGATGATCGCTGAATTAGGACCAACCGAGGACGGCCGCAATCTTGAAGGGGGGATAGTTAACACGGGCCAACGAGCTAGACCAGTTGGCTCAGTGCACGAAATTTAATATCATTACGTTAAAGTGCTGACCCAGCATCGGGCCGGAAACCCGTGCGCAGCCGGCAAACACAGCATATTTGCGTGGCCGCTGCGAGTCTTTTGTTAGCTGTAAGATTCATTTTTTATATTCAGTTTATGTTTGACTTTAATAAAGAGCGGTTGCTCGTCTACATTATCACTCCGACTGTTCGTCGCAAAACATACTTGTATTAATTACTCTACCAGACCACAAGGCTGGTAGTTAAAAGAGGAAAGTTCCTCTCAACCTAATATATTGGACAGCAGCGAGGGATCCCCCTGCCACCCCCAATTTGAATATCTTATACGTTCGACTTCTAAATACACCTAATTTCGACCAAGTGGTCAAAGTAAATAAAATACAATATGAAAATCTAAAAGATTATGACATTTATAATACCGACACTGGAAATAGAAGCGAACAAATACTTTCAAAACTAAAGAAAAATTTTCCAGACCAATTTAAAAATCAATTAACAGAATTATTCACACAGTATAGTGATGTGTTCGGACTGGAAACCGAACCAATATCAACAAATAATTTTTATAAACAAACATGAACCCATTTATATAAAAAACTATAGAAGCCCGCATAGCCATATTGAAGAAATTCAAAAACAAGTAGGGAAATTAATAAGCGACAAAATCGTCGAACCGTCTGTATCTGAGTATAACAGCCCACTCTTGCTAGTTCCAAAAAAATCATTACCAAATTCACAAGAGAAAAATGGCGAATTACTTTGACTATCGTCAAATAAACAAAAAACTTCTTTCTGACAAATTTCCACTCCCTAGAATTGATGACATTTTAGATCAACTAGGTCGAGCTAAATACTTGTCATGCCTTGACTTGATGTCAGGTTTCCACCAAATAGAACATGAGGAAAACTCTAGGAATATAACATCCTTTTCAACGAGCAATGGCTCATATCGCTTCACGCGATTACCATTTGGTCTTAAAATAGCACCAAATTCATTTCAGAGGATGATGATATATCATTCTCGGGATTAGAGCCCTCTCAGGCATTCCTTTACATGGATAACTTAATGGTGATAGGATGTTCCGAAAAACACATGATTAAAAACTTAACTGACGTTTTTAATGTATGTTGGAAATATAACCTAAAGTTGCATCCAGAAAAATGTTCATTTTTCATGCACGAAGTGACATTCCTAGGTCACAAATCCACAGACAAAGGAGTATTTCCAGATGACAAGAAATATGACGTCATCAAAAATTATCCTGTCCCTCATGATGCGGACAGTGCTGGTATTTAAGTTTACATTAATGCTTTTGTTTGTTTGGCTTACTTTACGTTAGGATTATGTATGATTAATGTATATTTAAACTTTAAACTTCTTTAAATTAAGAGATCTAGATATATGATTAATTAAGGCAAGGTATTTTAAGCACACTATTTAGGAATATCTGACTTTTTATATATATGCTTGTGTGTTTTTATTATTTTTGTTCCGTACTCACGCACTTTCCATCGATGTCAGTAGGCCTGATGACTGTTGATGATTTGCTGTAGGTATTAATATAAACTGCACTCGATCACGCCTCCACGAAAAGAGAACGGAAGTATGCAAATCATATGTGACTGTAGCTTGCTATAATCCTACTCGGGAATTTTGTGGTATTTTTATAGGGCAATATTCAATTTTGCCAGGATTTGAATTTGGCTAAAATGGTTCGTTACCAAATAAGTGCGGTAGCACATATAAGGTTGCCATTTGGCTCGACTCCCACAACCACAGATTTGATTTTTAGTCCCTGTGACTAACAATAAAAACTGAAAAAGGAGTCAAAAGCAATTACCAAATGTCCTTGGCATGAAATCTACCAATTTCCTTGCCGTTCATGTCCTCTAAGAGATATATTGATTGACCAATCCTTTCTTTGACTCGGGCCTTAACACCGACAGGAGCGAGTTTCGCGTTAAAATTATTCGCTGCATTACTTAGAACGAAATTTCTTTTAACAACTTCTTGACCAACCTCAAAAGATCGGGGTCGTGCTCGGAGATTGTAAGACTTTTGGTTTGTCTCATAAGCCTTATTCAAATGTTTGGCAATGTTGGAGCGAATTCTTTGAAATTCGTCAGTTCTTGATAATTTTACGTCACCTTCTGTGAGTAAATTAAGTTTGCGCAACAGTTTGTAGTCATTACCGTGGGATATCATGTGTTTACCGAAAACAACCTGATAAGGCGATATACCAATAGATTGGATTGGATTGTGGAGCATATGCACCAGTAAACATATGACGAACGCCATATTTCGAAAGAAAGTCAGAGAAATCACGGCTTTTAAATTGAGTTCCGTTGTCACTCACGACTGTTTCGGGTACACCAAAGCATGAAAATATTTCATCCCGCAATATACTGATGATCACTTTAGTGTTGAACTTTTTCATAGCTTTTAAAAAGGTAAATTTGGAAAAGTGATCCAGAATAATCAGTATACCAATGTTGCCGGATTTCGATCTAGGAAATGGGCCGATAAAATCAAGATAAAGTCTTTGAAAAATTGTATCGCTTTGCACTTGTGCTCCCATTGGTGGTTTTAAAGAACGATTGGGATATTTAGTGGTCTGACACGTCTCGCAATTTCGAATGTAATCACGAACGTTGATAACCATGTTTGGCCAGTAAAAACACCGTCTAATACGCTCTAAGCATTTAGCCATTCCACAATGTGCAGATGTTGGTTGATCATGAGCCGAACTCATTACGCTATGACGCAACGACTCAGGTACAAGCAATTTCCAGCAATCGTCTGGTGAAACGTCAGTACAATTGGGGAATGTTGCCCGATGATAAATATAGTCATCACTGACTTGAAAATCAGCTAATTTTTGAGACACTAATTTATCTCTGAGAGCAGAGTACTTTTTCGATTGAAATGCACTGGAAGATAAATCAATTTCGGAATGGACTTCAAGGTCTATTGCAGCAATATCGTCAACATCCTCGAACATCCTCTGTTCCCTTGCGATGCTCAATTTCGAAGGAATAACCCTGAAGTTTGATAGCCCATCTTGCCAATCTCCCGCTTAAATCTGATTGGTTCATTAGCCATCGAAGACTTGAGTGGTCGGTGACTACTTAGAAGCTATGACCGTCTATGTACATTCTGAACTTCTTAATTGCCAGAACTACAGCCATGCATTCGAGTTCTGGAACTGTATAGTTACGTTGGGCTTTATTCAGCTTCTCAGACATGAATGCTATCGGACGTTCACAACCGGAATCATCACATTGAGCTAGAACTGCACCCACTCCATGTAGTGAAGCATCACACTGCAGGATAAATGGTTTGTCATAATTGGGGTGAATGAGACAAGGAGCAGAGCATAACTTGTCTTTGATATTATCAAAAGCTTCTTGAGCAAGTTCGTTCCAACTGAAGGATTTGCCACGTAACAACTCTGTAAGATTGAAAATGACTGTGGAGTAATTAGATATGAATCGCTGGTACCAACCAGTCATACCAAGAAATCGTCTTAGTTGTTTTTGGGTCTTTGGAACCGGAAAGTCTCTCACAGCAGCGATTTTGTTCGGATTTACTTGTAGTGTGCCTTCGCCCACCAGGTAACCGAGATAGTCTACTGTTTTCAGGCAGAACTGACTTTTCTGGACATTGATTGTCAATCCAGCTTTACGCAATTGGGTGGCTACTTCGGACAAATGCAAAAGATGGTCTTCGAAATTGTTTGACAAAACCAGCAAATCGTCGAGGTAGACTAATACATGCGATTTTAATTGATAGGGTATAACGAGGTCCATCAAACGGCACATGGTTTGTGTGTGACAATCCAAAAGGCATTCTCTTGAACTGATGTAGCATATTGGACTAATCTACCCTAAAAATACAATAAATGATTGGGTATAACTTAGCGTCAGTACATTGTGACACTTTGTCATAATAAATATAAATATACAAATATACAAAAATATCACCAAAAACTACGTAAGCACTCCAGCGCCCCAGTAATACGATTTAACGCTTTTACATAAGCCGATCGCGGAGCGTGGGAATGCTGAGCATGCAAGTTATCCAACCCATAAACATAGCACCCTTCCACAGTTTATAAACAAATTTCAATTCTCAATCTCGTCGGAATTTCCTTTGTCTTTGTTTTTGTCATTGCCTTTGTCAGCGCTTAGCTACCCGCTAAAGTAAATAACCCAAACTTAACGTAAACACAGCTTCCGCTTGGAGACCAAACCACGTCCAATTTATTGCGCTTCAATCAAAAACTGCATCGATCAGCATAATTGAATTTCACAATGCAGTGGAATAATTTCAGCATAAAGCTTTTATCAAAAGTTCAGAAAGTGTCAAAGAAAAGCTTCTGGCCGAGGTTGATTGGATTAGGATTCAGAATTTGAAGATCAGTCTGATTCGGGAGGATAAGAAGAACGGTTTATAAATGTATAAATAGATAACAATAAGTGACTTGTAATAAAGTGATAAGTTGAAAAGTTTAACACCAATAAAAATATTAAAAAATAAAAAAATATTTTTTTAAATAATTTATACCGCAAAAAGTTAATTGGCGCCCAACGTGGGGCGGCGTACTTAAAAGTTCTAAATAAATATTAACGAAAATAAGTTAATTACAAAACGGAACTCGCGCCGCCAACAGCTCATATTTTTGGTGGAAAAATTAAAACATCCACAACAATCAAACGACACCTAACTACTGTGACAGTGATCGTGAACAAACTTAATTGGAAATCAATAAATGCAATAATCCAATTAAGAATTTAATATAAAAGGTGGACTGAATACTTAACACTAATTACGAGAACACAATAATAAAAAATCAGAACTCAACTACAAACACAATTAAAACAACAAAAAAAAAAACAAACGTAAAAATCAACACCAAGATGGAAGGAAGAGCTGAAGGCAACCCCCCGCCACAGCTAGATACAAAATTGAAGGAAGACCCCAATAAATAATAATTAAGACGACCCGATTGAAGGAAGACTCCAAAATAATTAAGACAAACCTATTGAAGGAAGACCCCAACAGAAGATAATCAGGACAACTACATTGAAGGAAGAACTCCCACGGAAAGTATCGTGAGCAGATAAAAAATAACACTAAGCCTTTAAATAGAATCTAAAAATTAAGATCAAGATACCGAAAGTACTACAAGCTTTAAAATTAAACATTACAATATTTATTTTAAAACAATATGGAAGGTTTGATATATAGTTTTGAAAATTTAAAATTAACAATGGCAACCGGAGGTTCAGTACCAACCCTTTCTGCGGGCGGGATATCCAGCGCCAGTAACCTGACAATGGAATTAATAAATAGATTAATAAATGTACAGTTGAGTGAAGTGACCAGAAATATTGAAGGAATAGAAGGGCAGTTAACCGCTAACAAAAATGAAGTGGAAGACTATAAGATCCAAACAATTGACCGAACCATAAAATGCGAAACTACATTAGAGGTAATTAAATCCTTACCTAAGTTCACAGGTGAAATAACACAATATGTAGGCTGGAGAGAAGCGGCAGAAACCGCAATGAGTCTATATAAAATTGAAAGTGAACAATATTTTATCGCCTTAACAATACTACGTAATAAAATCATGGGAGCAGCACACGATGCTCTAACCAACCATGGTACCGTTTTAAACTTTCAAGCAATTCTTTCAAGATTGGATTTTATTTATAGCGATAAAAGACCAATCCATATACTCGAATCAGAATCAGGCATCCTTAGACAGGGACGTATGACCATTACAGAATTTTACAACGAAGTAAACAAGAAAATGACTTTACTCATAAATAAAACTAATGACTTATGGAAAGGACAACGTTATAACCAAGGAAACAAATAAAACAATTAGAAGCAATGCTCTTAGAATTTTAATTTCTGGATTAAACGGTTCAATCTCAGAAACACTCTTCTCTCTTAACCCACCAGACTTGCCAAATGCTTTGGCAAAGTGTCAGGAACTAGAGTCTAACAACTTTAGAGCTCAATTTGCAAATAGGTATAATGGATTTAGGAATGAAAATAAAAATCAAGGAAACAACCTTAGATTTGCCTCTAGACAGAATAATATTACGCCAAATAGAATAAATAATAATTGGCCACAAAACGAGAACTTGGGAACGAATAACAATTGGAACTTTAACAATAATTCCAAAGTTCAACCACCACCAGAACCTATGGAAGTAGACAACTCCATAAGAGTTCAAAATCGTCCGTATAAAAATTATAACCGTCCTAGGAATAATAACAGCCAGTGGAATTATAATAACAACCGACCCAATTTTAATAATAATTTCCAAGGAAATAATTATAACCAATACCCAGCGCAAAAACCCATCACAAACGCACGACAGGTAAATCAGTCCGAAACACACCCCCCGATTAAACGGGAATCAACGGAAACAGTCAACCAGCCAGCTCAAAAAACAATGAGAGTAAATAATATCAACGAAGGCCATTTTTTAGATCAGCACCCTGCAGAGGAATGCCTCATATAACAAGCGTAGACAGAAAAACTAAAAGACCACTTAAAATATTAATAGATACAGGAGCCACCGCGTGCTATATAAAAAAGGGTATTTACGAGAATAAAAAAGAATTATCAATACACAAAAGAGTATCTACTGTTCATGGATATTCAATCATAAAATATTATCATTTGATAAACATATTTGGGGAACAACATTTATTTTATGAAATTAAGGGTCTACAATCAGATCTATTAGTTGGATTCAATCTGTTAAGAAAGATTGGAGCTAAATTAGATATCGAGAAAGGAATCATGGAGTATAAGGGAAATAAAGAGAAACTCGAATATTTTGACGAGGAAAAAAATGATTTATGTTTAATTGAAGGAAAAAATATTCTTCCATTGAAGGAATATATTATCAAAAAATACTTTGATGAGCAAAAGGTATTTAAAACCGAAACGGTTATTGCTGAAGGCAGTTTATATAGTTCGGGATCTGAAAATCCTGAACACGCCGACGTTGAATTATCCGTCATTAATAAAACTAATACTTCGGGATCTGAAAATCCTGAGCACGCCAGCGTAGATTTATCCGCTAATAAACAATATATCAGTTTGGGATCGAAAAATCCTGAACAAGCCGACGATGTTAATTCCGTCATTTTTAAATCAAATAGTTTAGGATCCACAAATCCTGAGCACGCCGTCGTTGAGTTGTCCGACAAAGAAAAAATTCATAACCTAAATATAACTTCAAATCAAATAAAAGATCTTGAAAATAAAGTTATGAATAAAATTGAAAAGGAGCATTCAAAATAAATATGCAAATTCCTTTTCGTACCGATATTCGAGGAGAAATAAATACTGACAATGACAGGGCAATTTATAGCAAACAATATTCTTATGCTATGTCGGTCTCAGATTTCGTTAATAATGAAATCGATAGAATGCTAAAAGAACAAATTATAAGACCAAGTAGAAGCCCTTACAATTCACCAGTCTTAGTAGTGTCCAAAAAAGGTCAAAACGAAGATGGGTCCCCAAAACATTCACTAAACGAAAGCACAATACCTGACAGATACCCGATGCAAGATCCGTCTGTAATATTATCTAACTTAGGGAAGTCAAAATATTTCTCAGCAATTGATCTGGAATCAGGATTCCACCAAATTTTAATGAAAAATTCAGATATTGAAAAAACCGCTTTCTCTATAAATAACGGAAAATTCGAATTTTTACAAATGCCATTTGGGTTAACAAACGCCCCTAGAATATTTCAAAGAGCAATGGATGACATATTGAGAGAACAAGTCGGAAAAACTTGTCATGTTTATATGGATGATATAATAATCTTTTCTAATACAATTGAACAACATTACACTGATTTAATTCAAATAATTAATATTTTACAAAAAGCACATATGAAAATTTCTCTAGAAAAATCTAAATTCTTTAAATTATAAACAGCATTTCTTGGTTATATTGTTTCTCACAATGTAATTAAAACAGATCCTGAGAAAATTTCCACAATTATGAAGTATCCGATTCCACATAACATTAGAGAGCTTCGAAGTTTTCTAGGCCTCACCGGCTACTACCGTACATTTGTCCGAAACTATGCAAAAATTGCCAAACCTCAAACCAAATACTTAGGAGGAAATAATGGAAAAATTTCTAGGAGAATGTCTACGAAAACTACAATACAGTTAGATGACCCAGCTGTTAAAGCTTTTAACGAACTTATAGATAATTTAATAGCACAAGTGGAATTAGTTCAACCTGATTATAACAAAAAATTCACTTTAACGGTCAGTTTTATCACAGGATAATAAACCAATTACTTTCATATCCAAAACATTAAATAAAACCGAACAACTTTATGCCACAAATAAAAAGGAATTGTTGGCAATAGTCTGGGCTCTTAAAAATCTCAGGAATTACTTATATGGTGTTGTTGGTATAGAAATACAAACAGACCACCAATCTTTATCATTCACAATCTCAGATAAAAACCCGAACGTGGAAATGAAAAGATGGTACTCTTTCATAGAAAGTTTCACCCCGAAAATAATATATAAACCCGGAACAACTAATGTCGTAGCCGACGCATTATCTCGAATAAAAAAAAAATAATATCACTGACAGCGATATAGAACAATCAAGCTCAGATCAAAATACACAGCATTCTGCCGAAAGTAGTTTTGAAAATGTAATACAAGAGACCCGAAAACCGTTAAATCAGTTTCAACAACAACTGTTATTAACAAAGGGGAGGTATACAATACATGAGTCATTGAACGTTTTTGATAAGACACGACATATAATTGAATATGACACGCCAGAAAACTTAATAGAAATACTAAGGGAGTATCTAAAACCAAACATAACGGTAGGAATTCATTGCACTTTAGAAGATCTTTATCATATTCAATTACCATTAACAAATAATTTTACCAACAAATTTCTTTATACTAAAATATTTCTACAAGACGTGGAAAATAATGAAGATAAAGCTATTATAATAGAAGAGACACATAGTCGAGCTCATAGTGGTTTAGATGAAAATTACAAACAAATCAATAGATTATATTATTGGCCAAATTTATTTATCAAATTAAAAGAATACATAAAAAATTGTACAATTTGCAACGAAAATAAATACAACAGGCATCATATTAAAATTCCTATTGGGGAAGCCCCTATTCCAACTAAAGAAGGAGAAAATTTACACATCGACATTTATTACGCGCAAAGTCTTATTTTCTTAACTTGTATTGACGCGTATTCAAAATTCCTGGTTGTAAAAGAAATACATAACAAACTAAACATCGAGAATAAAGTAATGGAACTACTCCAACAATTTCCTGTAGGGGTATTATATATCCTCTTAATTAACTAAAACACACAAAGGCAGGAGTTGGACTCTTTGATTTATTTGTTACTTTCCGTGTTCAGCTTTAGCATTCGACTGACTCCCTCTCCGTTTGCGATCTGCCTCTATGCTTGTTGCTACAGGGCCGATGTTGCGAAACAGAGAGAATGCCACCCGAAAGCGAACAAGTACTTAATGTTTATATACTATGTTGCTATTATGAACTGAACTTATGTATATGTACCTCTAGCCTACTACAATTCGACCATCCTGACATTTAAGATCACCTGATCTTGTCGAAATTTCCAACTTATAACTATTACATTGTTCTTAGCCGCTATTTGTTACATTTTTTTTACTTTTCTTATCTTTAATTATACAAATTTACTTTCTACTCCCTATCCAATGTTTAATATTTTGACTACTCCAGACACCTTGATATGGATTTCGCGCCAATTGAAAACCTTCAACATCTTTAATTAAAAACCTATCATTTTTCAATACCTTCTCTATTTCATATGGACCCTTATGTTTAGGTATTAGCTTTCTAGCAACTCCTCCTGTACTATCGAAATTCTTAACCATAATGTAATCTCCTACTTTGTACTGCGTACTTTCTTTTTTCTTATTATTATATCTTTTTTCATTATCCCTCTGTGCTTTTAATTGCGATTCCGATCCTTTTCTTCTAATTTCTTTCAAGTCTCTAATTTCACTAACATTATCTAACTCTTCTAATTTTTGTCTTAATTCATCAACAACTTTTCCCTTTTGTTCAATTCCAAACAACATCTTGCTGGGAGATTGCGCTACACTTCTTTGTTTGGTATTATTCAGAGAAAATTCTACGTCTTCAATAACTGCATCCCAATGCAATCCCTTTTCAATGTCTGTTAATTTAGCTATCATAGGCCCTACTATTCTATTGACTCTTTCCACCTGTCCATTGGCCTGGGGTGAACCTGTCGCTATCTTTATGTGTTTAATATTATACTCTCCCATAAATTTTGCAAAATCTTCGGATGTAAAGCAGGTCCCCCTATCTGATACTATAAATTTCGGCCTGCTATATGATCTAAAATAATCCTTTAACGCTAGAATCACTTCCTTTGTGTTCGTTGTTTTTGTTGCGTATAACCTAACATATTTAGTGAATCCATCTATTATTACAAACAGATGTTTCTTTATTCTACCGTTATCTACTGGTCCGTAATGATCGATGTGTATTATCTCAAACGGCACATTTCCCTTTGGGATGCTATGCAGCATTCCTTCTTCTTTTCCCGACTTCGGTGAAAATGCCACACATCTCAAACAATTTCCTATATGCCTAACAACTTTTTCTTTCATATTCGAAAACCAATAAATCTTACCAATAGCATCTATAACCTTATCTCTCCCTAAGTGACCTAATTCATTGTGATATTTATATAAAATTTTTTCTACCATTTCTTCTGGTACACAAAACAACAATCTTCCACCGTTTGCCTTCCTATAAAGTACACCATTTCTCATTTCAAAAATGTTATCTTCCGTTTTCTCTAACTTTTTCCTAATATCTTTCAACTTTTCATCTCTTGCTTGACAAATAATTAAATTATCTTCAAAAGTATTAGTTTCTATCACTAATATGTTCATATTTCTGCTCAATGCATCCACATGTTGCATATGCTTTCCTGCTTTATGAACTACCTCGAAATCGTACTCTAATAGTTCTAATGCCCACCTCGCAATCCTAGGGTTTAATTCTACTTTATTTAACGCTAGACTTAATGCGTTGCAATCCGTAACAATTTTAAATCTCTTTCCCTGTACATAGATTCTAAATCTTCTTAATGCATACACGATGGCCAATGTTTCAAGTTCAAAGCTATGATATTTGGCCTCATCCTTTGTTGTGGCTTTCGAGTAATAAAATATATGGTGCCATTTCATATCCTCTTTCTTTTGCAATAACACTGCACCAAAACCTTGTGCACTTGCATCTGTATGTAACTCTATTTCATCCTTATAACAATATAACCCTAACACTGGAGCTTCCACTAACATTTTCTTAAGTGTCTCAAAACATTCTAACTCTTTTTCTTCAAACGAAAATTCTTTGTCTTTCTTTAATAAGTCATATAAAGGTTTTGCAATCGTTGAAAAACCCTTAATAAATCTTCTAAAATATGAACAAAATCCTAAAAAGCTTCTGACACCATGCTCCTTATCTGGTACTGGAAAATCTCTAATTGCTTCTATTCCCTTGTCATTGGCCTGTATTCCCTTACTTGTTATTAAAAATCCTAAATATTGTACACTCGATTGCAGAAACTCACATTTATCCATTCTCAGCTCTAATTTGTTCCTCGTCAACCTGTCAAAAACTTCCCTAAGTACTTCCATATGTTCCTTAATTCCTTTGCTAGCTATCATAATGTCATCCATATATATAATAACTTTATCCTGCCTTATCATATCCTCGAAAATTCTATTAATAAATCTCTGAAAGACCGCCGGTGCATTTTTCAGCCCCATTGGCATCCTTAAAAATTCAAACTGTCCTAAAGGCGTCATAAAAGATGTATATTTCATTGATTCCTTATTTACAAAAACATGAAAGTATCCATGTTTAAGATCTAACTTCGGGAATATCGTTTTATTTACTAATCTATCCAACAGATCATCAATCAATGGTAAAGGATAATTATCTTTGACCATTGCTTTGTTAAGTTTTCTGTAATCAACACATAATCTTAGGTCTCCTGTTTTCTTTTTCACTAACACTATCGGAGATGCATACTCTGAATCACTCGGTTTAATAATTCCGTTTTTTAGATATTCATCTAAGATAATCTGCAGCTTTTCTTTTTCAGTATATGCTAATCTTCTAGGAGAACAACTAAACGGTTTTAGGTCATTTAATCTTAATTGTATTTCGCACCGAATTTCCGGTTCATTCGGTCTTTCTTTATTAACATAACAGTTTTCTACAAACTCAATAAATTGACATTTTATACTATGATCCACCTGATCACCTATTTTGTAATCAATTGAGTCGTCTATTACATTAATTTCAAACATTTCCCTCTCCACTTTGCTTATTTCAGCATTGACAGCTTTCTCTAATTTATTTTTAACCGTGTCACTACTCATTTGACTTTTACTACTACCTTGACTAACACTATCGCTAACTGTTTTATTATTGTTGTACATATTTTCTTCCTTTAACATTTTATCGCTTTTCTTGTTACATCGACTTTCAATTTTATCCACTGTAATCATTTTCAAGGTGTCCAGATTCAAGATTAAATTACATGCTTCCATAAAATCTCTTCCCAATACTACATCATGATTCATAGACTCGTTTGCCACCATTATTAAATTAAAGTGTATTTTATTCAAATTTTTCATAATGTAACACAATATTTTTCCATATGTTTTCAAGGGACTTTTGTTTAATCCGTAAAATGAACTTAAAACTGGTACTCCAATAACATCTTTGGGTACTTTACTAATTTTTATGAACGAAATGGGGCTTCCCGTGTCTATGAGGCATGCTGTAATAAATTTTGATATAGCATTGTTCATAAAATTAATTTCAAAATTTCTTACGTAATTGTTTTCATCCCCATTCTTGTTTTTTAGACACTTTGCTGCAAAGTGCCCCATCTCACCACAGGCATAGCATGACCCTTTTTCGCGCTTTGGCTTCCTGCACTCTTTGGCCCAGTGTCCCTTCGAATTACAATTGAAACAACGCAAGAGTGTGCTGCTATTATTGTTCACATCAAGCAAGCATCACCTTATCGTCTGCATAAGCAACAAAGCTTTCGCTCGCTGTCCACTTTCGTTCCTCAAATTTTCGCCTTGTTTCTAACTTCGACTTCCTCTCACCAAACATTGATATTAGCTCAGCCGCCAACTGCTCCGTTGGTAGCAATACACGTTCTGGATCTGCATGCAACCACATGCATGCTTTTCCTTTTATCTTACTGACAATCAACATCTTTATATACGGTTCCTTTATTCCATAAACGCTGGCTATGTTTTTCACCTGTAAGATCCATTTGCGCGCACATGTATCTCCCGAAAATTCATTTACTGCCTCGGTTGCCATACGCAATAATAAATCCATATTTTGCACAGCTTGTCCCACTGTATTACGTTTATTCTTGCCACATTCTTTGTTCATTTTCGCTGTCGCAAACTTCGTTTTCGTCGCTATTCCCGTCGCCGCTGTTGTTGTTGCGGGCGCCGTCTGCACTGTTGTTCTTGTAACTGCGTATCCCGCTTTTGTCGTCATATTCGCCGTTACTTTTGTCGTTGCGCACAGTGCTCTTCTCATCGCCGTCTTCGTTGCTATCTCCAGCTTCGCTGTCACTTTCGTCGTCTTTATGCTCTCCGTCTTTTCCGTTATTTCTTTTTCCTTTTTGAACATTATTATTGCTGCTTCCGTCGAAATCTTCTTCCTCGCTTTTTAATAATAATTTCAAACGCAAAATCAATTCTCTTTTTGTTCCCGTGGTTGGTTCTTTTACTTCACTCAACCATCCTTTCAATTGCGCCGTCGATGCATTGCTTATATTCATTTTTTTTTCTCTTTGGCTCGTGATCGGCCCACTTCTGATATTGTAGGGGTATTATATATCCTCTTAATTAACTAAAACACACAAAGGCAGGAGTTGGACTCTTTGATTTATTTGTTACTTTCCGTGTTCAGCTTTAGCATTCGACTGACTCCCTCTCCGTTTGCGATCTGCCTCTATGCTTGTTGCTACAGGGCCGATGTTGCGAAACAGAGAGAATGCCACCCGAAAGCGAACAAGTACTTAATGTTTATATACTATGTTGCTATTATGAACTGAACTTATGTATATGTACCTCTAGCCTACTACATTCCCCACGCCAAAGTAATTATGACTGATAATGAACCAAGCTTTACCTCTGTCCAATTTAAATCCTTTGCACAAAGATGTGGTTTAACTCTACATTTCGCAGACCCCAGACACAGTACCTCGAAGTAGAAAGGGCACATTCAACATTAACAGAATCAGCTCGTTGTATAAAGGAAGAATTTAATCTTACTGACTATTCTGAAATAATTATTAGAGCCGCAAAAGAATTCAATCAGAGCATCCATTCAACAACAAACCAAAAACCTTTTGATATTCTTTATAATAAAATTAATCACGAAAATATTTCAAGAATTCTAAAGAACACACAAGAAAAAATGTTAGTAACACATAATGAAGGCCGCAAAGAAAAAGAATACCATGTAGGTCAGGTTGTTTATGAAAAGAAACACGGAGAAAGAAATAAGCTAAAAACTAGATACAAAAAACAGGTTGTTAAGGAAAACTTACCTAACAAAGTTATAATCAATAATAGAAAGAGAACTATTCACAAAGACAACATTAAGTTTTAACAAATACCATATTTTTTTATTTTATTAAATTACAGAAAATGCATTTCTTATTACTTCTAATACCATTCGTAATGATAACCGCTTCAGAAATAATTGATTACTCCAATCACGAATTCTTCCTGTTCAAGGACAAAAAGGATGTCCTTACCTATGAATCATATGCCGACTTATTCCACGTAACTAACTTAAGTTTTTATAAAGAAATAATCAATCTAGAATCAGGATATGTTAGAAAAGATACAAATATTCGGACAAAATGGGAAATTACTTACGAAATACAGATACTGAAATTAATTCTGTCACAATTGATACCAAGATCAAAAAGGGGAATAAATGAGTTAGGCACTGTTTGGAAATGGTTAGCTGGAACTCCGGATCATGATGATTTCATTAAAATACAGAATAAAATAAATGATTTAATTGAAAACAATAACCAACAATTTATTATTAATTCCAAATTGTTTAAGGAGATAAAATCACTTTCCGATCACTTTAAAAACATTTTTATTGATCAAGAATTGCCGTTACGAAAACATCGTTTACGTTTATTAACATTTGACTTACAAAACCTTATTGATACTATCACGCTAGCCAAAATTGATTTATTCAACACACAAATTTTAAATAATGAAGACATTAATTATTGCACACCTAATGGACATCTCCATATTCAAAATTGTATTGCATAAATAACTCTTAATTATTTATATAAAATACCCCGTTATGATGATGATGGAAAATTACTAATAAGTAATCAGGTCGCAAAATGCGAAAATACCTTTTATGAAATATCTAATTTTAAGAACGAACTTTTTAACAACTATTGTATTATAAGTAAAGATAAGACTTGTTTTACCCGTTTACTAAATGGAGAAAAATCAATTTGCACTAAAATTCTAGAAAAAAATAAGAATATAGATATCATTCAAGAAGGTGCCATTCTAATAAATGGAAATAATATTGTGAACGATTCTCATTTAAACGGGTCATATTTAATAACATTTAACAGCACAACTACAATAAATAATATTTCATACACCAACTCAGAAAACAAAATACTTGAGTACATCACTACCAACCATTTTAAAAACCTGGAAATATCAGAATATATAAAATCCAACAATTCAGAACTCTCTCTTGACAACATTAATATTTTAAACCCATTTATTGAAATTTACAATTGGAAAATATCAATTTCATTTCTATTACTAATTTTAATCATTTTGTACTTCATTACTATGTTAATATTAAAATTCAGAAATTATATATTTGTAACCAAACAAAAACGGCCAGAACTAGAAAAACCAAAAAATGAAGTAGAATTTTTAACAGAATTAAATGAGCGTTTAAACGAAATTAATAATGAAGCGGATCGCGTCATTTTAGAAGGGGGAGAGTTATCCAACCCATAAACATGGCACCCTTCCACAGTTTATAAACAAATTTCAATTCTCAATCTCGTCGGAATTTCCTTTGTCTTTGTTTTTGTCATTGCCTTTGTCAGCGCTTAGCTACCCGCTAAAGTAAATAACCCAAACTTAACGTAAACACAGCTTCCGCTTGGAGACCAAACCACGTCCAATTTATTGCGCTTCAATCAAAAACTGCATCGATCAGCATAATTGAATTTCACAATGCAGTGGAATAATTTCAGCATAAAGCTTTTATCAAAAGTTCAGAAAGTGTCAAAGAAAAGCTTCTGGCCGAGGTTGATTGGATTAGGATTCAGAATTTGAAGATCAGTCTGATTTGGGAGGATAAAAAGAACGGTTTATAAATGTATAAATAGATAACAATAAGTGACTTGTAATAAAGTGATAAGTTGAAAAGTTTAACACCAATAAAAATATTAAAAAATAAAAAATTTTTTTTTAAAATAATTTGTTGAAATTACGTTATAATCTAAATAAGCTTTATATGTTTTGATCTGGCAACGCTCAATTATAGCTTAAGAAGTCATTGTGAAATTCCTATTACTCAGTTTCAATTAAACCGTCAACTACACCACTACGTTCTTGTGTTTATTTGCTCGGTCGGTCTAGAAGCACATAACGGTTGTCCTGATCGTACGGTAAATCACTAACAGTTGGTTATGGGCCTTCAGCAAGCTAAGCTTTCGGTTTGAATAATTCAAAGTAATTAAATGGGCGTCCGGTTGAAACTCGAAATAAATAAAAACTAATTTGCGGAATTCGACAAAATGAGTGTGTCAATTCAAATAGAAAAATTAGGCGACGACAATTACGACGTATTTTTATGCATTTTAATGCGTAGTGTGCTTATAACAGCAGATCTATGGAAAGTCGTTTGTGGTCAATATGTAAAGCCAGAAGATGGCTCTGAAGATTCCGAAAGATGGAATATGCTCGATCAAAAGGCCCTGGCAAGTTTGTTTTTAAATTTAAAAGCAACGCAGTTAATGCATATAAAGGCATGCACAACAGCAGCAGACGCATGGAAAAAATTGTATGATGTACATTTGCCAGGTGGCCCGATCAGAAAAGTGAAGTTATATCAAAAACTATCAAGGCTGAGAATGCTTGAAGGGGATAACGTTGTTCAATATGTCAATAAATTTGCTGAAACAGTCAACAAATTAGCTGAGATGGACATAACAATTAATGATGAATTAAAAAGCATCATGTTGTTATCCAGTTTACCAAATTCATGGGAAAATTTCGTTGTAGCGATCGAAACACGCGACACGCTGCCGACATTCGAAACGGTAAAAGTGAAGCTTCTGGAAGAAGGAGCGCGCAAGCAAGAGAGGGACGATCGCGAAGGTTCTGTCCAAGCCGTGTATGTACAAATTAATCTAATGATTGATCGCACCGTCTTGCGGTACTGTCGTCGTCAGGATTCCTCCAGAGGTGAAGGGCTTCCTTCGCTGGCTGCTCCGTGGAGTCCGGGGAGCAGAAGTGTATTTTTTACGTTGCGAGGAACTTTCCTCTTTTAACTGCCAGCCTTGTGGTCTGGCAGAGTAAGTAATAAGAATATATTTTACGACGCTTAGTCGGAGTTGACGAGCTGCCGCTCTTTATTCTGATAAAATTCAAATTCGAACTGAACTTAAGGCTAACAAAGAAAGAGCTTCATAGCGGCCTCTGCCAAAGTGCAGAGCTTTGCCGGCTATGCTCGAGCTTCCGGCCAAATGCTTGGTCAGCAATTTGACCGGTGCTGGTCAGCGGACGAGCGGTCCGGTTAACTTAGTTAACTACTCCCCCCTCAAGATTGAGGCCGTCCTCGGCCGACCCTATTTTGGCCAGTACTTCCTTAAGTTGGGCTGTGGACTTCTTGACCCTAATGGCTCGTTGGCAGGTTAGACCGATGCAGATGAGAGCGCAGAAAATTGCTCCTGCAATTAGCGCTATCTGACCTAGTCGGTATCCGTCGACGTCTTGTTCGAATTTCCTGATCTGCTCCAAATTCCTTTCACTCAAGCGGTGAAGGTATGGGAGGCTCAGGATCTCGTGCTTCATCGAGATATTAAGGACAGGAGAGTTAGCTACTCCCGGTGCCCTCTTTTGGACCATGTCGTGGTTTGTGAAGACGGTCTCATTGACCATGGCACTCACAATGAATGTTATTAGGTGCGTTCCTTTGACGTGGATGGCTGTTCCATTATCCACACGCACGAGTGCCGGTCTATCATTGATGATAATAATTCCTTCATCGACGTAGGTGATAGGATGTAAGTCGCTCTGCTGCGTGTTGCAATGTGCCATGCCTCCAGCGTGGAGTTCTTGGGCACACGAGCTCACCGAAGATAACTGGCAAAATGTCGCCCCGGGTGATCTGGAGCAGTTCTTCACGGTACGGATTTCTCCATTGCATTCTGCCACCATGTTGTCTTCTAACCTCAATACCGTGTCATGGTGAGCCACTGGGAAGACGGTGATTTTATTACAGGCCATAACAATCTTAGGGAATTTTATAATAAAATGCAAAACGTTAAGGGATGGTAAAACCTTTACGGACGCAACGGACAAAATTTCCCTTATGGGGGTGTTGGTGGGCTCCTCGCCCCAAACATTCTCCAAGTCTCAATGGTCCAGAAAGACTGGACTAACTACGTTAATTTTTGCGAGTGTGATTGTAAGCAAAAGGTTCTGAAGTTCCATGACAATGATTCTATTGCGAGTTAATAGCATTTCGTAAAGGTGGCCTGTGTCGATTTGCGTATCTTTTGAAAACTTTAAAAGTTGATTAACGGTGTCGGTAAGTTCGTTGATTCGAACTTGTATTTTGGTGTTGTAGTAGGCTAGAGGTACATATACATAAGTTCAGTTCATAATAGCAACATAGTATATAAACATTAAGTACTTGTTCGCTTTCGGGTGGCATTCTCTCTGTTTCGCAACATCGGCCCTGTAGCAACAAGCATAGAGGCAGATCGCAAACGGAGAGGGAGTCAGTCGAATGCTAAAGCTGAACACGGAAAGTAACAAATAAATCAAAGAGTCCAACTCCTGCCTTTGTGTGTTTTAGTTAATTAAGAGGATATATAATACCCCTACAATATCAGAAGTGGGCCGATCACGAGCCAAAGAGAAAAAAAAATGAATATAAGCAATGCATCGACGGCGCAATTGAAAGGATGGTTGAGTGAAGTAAAAGAACCAACCACGGGAACAAAAAGAGAATTGATTTTGCGTTTGAATAATTTAACAAACGAAAAGCGAAATCAATTGAAATTATTATTAAAAAGCGAGGAAGAAGATTTCGACGGAAGCAGCAATAATAATGTTCAAAAAGGAAAAAGAAATAACGGAAAAGACGGAGAGCATAAAGACGACGAAAGTGACAGCGAAGCTGGAGATAGCAACGAAGACGGCGATGAGAAGAGCACTGTACGCAACGACAAAAGTAACGGCGAATATGACGACAAAAGCGGGATACGCAGTTACAAGAACAACAGTGCAGACGGCGCCCGCAACAACAACAGCGGCGACGGGAATAGCGACGAAAACGAAGTTTGCGACAGCGAAGACGGCGGCGGCGAGAAAATGAACAAAGAATGTGGCAAGAATAAACGAAATACAGTGGGACAAGCTGTGCAAAATATGGATTTATTATTGCGTATGGCAACCGAGGCAGTAAATGAATTTTCGGGAGATACATGTGCGCGCAAATGGATCTTACAGGTGAAAAACATAGCCAGCGTTTATGGAATAAAGGAACCGTATATAAAGATGTTGATTGTCAGTAAGATAAAAGGAAAAGCATGCATGTGGTTGCATGCAGATCCAGAACGTGTATTGCTACCAACGGAGCAGTTGGCGGCTGAGCTAATATCAATGTTTGGTGAGAGGAAGTCGAAGTTAGAAACAAGGCGAAAATTTGAGGAACGAAAGTGGACAGCGAGCGAAAGCTTTGTTGCTTATGCAGACGATAAGGTGATGCTTGCACATGGAATAAACATGGATAAGGAAGAATTGGTGGCGCTCCTCATTGAAGGTATTCCGAATCAAATGCTACGTAACCAAGCCCGTATCCAATGCTTTGAAGATATCCAGCACATAAAGAAGGCATTTGCGGAAGTGAAACTACCGAAAGTGGATGAAGCAGACAAGAAGGTGGCATCGGTGAACAATAATAGCAGCACACTCTTGCGTTGTTTCAATTGTAATTCGAAGGGACACTGGGCCAAAGAGTGCAGGAAGCCAAAGCGCGAAAAAGGGTCATGCTATGCCTGTGGTGAGATGGGGCACTTTGCAGCAAAGTGTCTAAAAAACAAGAATGGGGATGAAAACAATTACGTAAGAAATTTTGAAATTAATTTTATGAACAATGCTATATCAAAATTTATTACAGCATGCCTCATAGACACGGGAAGCCCCATTTCGTTCATAAAAATTAGTAAAGTACCCAAAGATGTTATTGGAGTACCAGTTTTAAGTTCATTTTACGGATTAAACAAAAGTCCCTTGAAAACATATGGAAAAATATTGTGTTACATTATGAAAAATTTGAATAAAATACACTTTAATTTAATAATGGTGGCAAACGAGTCTATGAATCATGATGTAGTATTGGGAAGAGATTTTATGGAAGCATGTAATTTAATCTTGAATCTGGACACCTTGAAAATGATTACAGTGGATAAAATTGAAAGTCGATGTAACAAGAAAAGCGATAAAATGTTAAAGGAAGAAAATATGTACAACAATAATAAAACAGTTAGCGATAGTGTTAGTCAAGGTAGTAGTAAAAGTCAAATGAGTAGTGACACGGTTAAAAATAAATTAGAGAAAGCTGTCAATGCTGAAATAAGCAAAGTGGAGAGGGAAATGTTTGAAATTAATGTAATAGACGACTCAATTGATTACAAAATAGGTGATCAGGTGGATCATAGTATAAAATGTCAATTTATTGAGTTTGTAGAAAACTGTTATGTTAATAAAGAAAGACCGAATGAACCGGAAATTCGGTGCGAAATACAATTAAGATTAAATGACCTAAAACCGTTTAGTTGTTCTCCTAGAAGATTAGCATATACTGAAAAAGAAAAGCTGCAGATTTTCTTAGATGAATATCTAAAAAACGGAATTATTAAACCGAGTGATTCAGAGTATGCATCTCCGATAGTGTTAGTGAAAAAGAAAACAGGAGACCTAAGATTATGTGTTGATTACAGAAAACTTAACAAAGCAATGGTCAAAGATAATTATCCTTTACCATTGATTGATGATCTGTTGGATAGATTAGTAAATAAAACGATATTCCCGAAGTTAGATCTTAAACATGGATACTTTCATGTTTTTGTAAATAAGGAATCAATGAAATATACATCTTTTATGACGCCTTTAGGACAGTTTGAATTTTTAAGGATGCCAATGGGGCTGAAAAATGCACCGGCGGTCTTTCAGAGATTTATTAATAGAATTTTCGAGGATATGATAAGGCAGGATAAAGTTATTATATATATGGATGACATTATGATAGCTAGCAAAGGAATTAAGGAACATATGGAAGTACTTAGGGAAGTTTTTGACAGGTTGACGAGGAACAAATTAGAGCTGAGAATGGATAAATGTGAGTTTCTGCAATCGAGTGTACAATATTTAGGATTTTTAATAACAAGTAAGGGAATACAGGCCAATGACAAGGGAATAGAAGCAATTAGAGATTTTCCAGTACCAGATAAGGAGCATGGTGTCAGAAGCTTTTTAGGATTTTGTTCATATTTTAGAAGATTTATTAAGGGTTTTTCAACGATTGCAAAACCTTTATATGACTTATTAAAGAAAGACAAAGAATTTTCGTTTGAAGAAAAAGAGTTAGAATGTTTTGAGACACTTAAGAAAATGTTAGTGGAAGCTCCAGTGTTAGGGTTATATTGTTATAAGGATGAAATAGAGTTACATACAGATGCAAGTGCACAAGGTTTTGGTGCAGTGTTATTGCAAAAGAAAGAGGATATGAAATGGCACCATATATTTTATTACTCGAAAGCCACAACAAAGGATGAGGCCAAATATCATAGCTTTGAACTTGAAACATTGGCCATCGTGTATGCATTAAGAAGATTTAGAATCTATGTACAGGGAAAGAGATTTAAAATTGTTACGGATTGCAACGCATTAAGTCTAGCGTTAAATAAAGTAGAATTAAACCCTAGGATTGCGAGGTGGGCATTAGAACTATTAGAGTACGATTTCGAGGTAGTTCATAAAGCAGGAAAGCATATGCAACATGTGGATGCATTGAGCAGAAATATGAACATATTAGTGATAGAAACTAATACTTTTGAAGATAATTTAATTATTTGTCAAGCAAGAGATGAAAAGTTGAAAGATATTAGGAAAAAGTTAGAGAAAACGGAAGATAACATTTTTGAAATGAGAAATGGTGTACTTTATAGGAAGGCAAACGGTGGAAGATTGTTGTTTTGTGTACCAGAAGAAATGGTAGAAAAAATTTTATATAAATATCACAATGAATTAGGTCACTTAGGGAGAGATAAGGTTATAGATGCTATTGGTAAGATTTATTGGTTTTCGAATATGAAAGAAAAAGTTGTTAGGCATATAGGAAATTGTTTGAGATGTGTGGCATTTTCACCGAAGTCGGGAAAAGAAGAAGGAATGCTGCATAGCATCCCAAAGGGAAATGTGCCGTTTGAGATAATACACATCGATCATTACGGACCAGTAGATAACGGTAGAATAAAGAAACATCTGTTTGTAATAATAGATGGATTCACTAAATATGTTAGGTTATACGCAACAAAAACAACGAACACAAAGGAAGTGATTCTAGCGTTAAAGGATTATTTTAGATCATATAGCAGGCCGAAATTTATAGTATCAGATAGGGGGACCTGCTTTACATCCGAAGATTTTGCAAAATTTATGGGAGAGTATAATATTAAACACATAAAGATAGCGACAGGTTCACCCCAGGCCAATGGACAGGTGGAAAGAGTCAATAGAATAGTAGGGCCTATGATAGCTAAATTAACAGACATTGAAAAGGGATTGCATTGGGATGCAGTTATTGAAGACGTAGAATTTTCTCTGAATAATACCAAACAAAGAAGTGTAGCGCAATCTCCCAGCAAGATGTTGTTTGGAATTGAACAAAAGGGAAAAGTTGTTGATGAATTAAGACAAATATTAGAAGAGTTAGATAATGTTAGTGAAATTAGAGACTTGAAAGAAATTAGAAGAAAAGGATCGGAATCGCAATTAAAAGCACAGAGGGATAATGAAAAAAGATATAATAATAAGAAAAAAGAAAGTACGCAGTACAAAGTAGGAGATTACATTATGGTTAAGAATTTCGATAGTACAGGAGGAGTTGCTAGAAAGCTAATACCTAAACATAAGGGTCCATATGAAATAGAGAAGGTATTGAAAAATGATAGGTTTTTAATTAAAGATGTTGAAGGTTTTCAATTGGCGCGAAATCCATATCAAGGTGTCTGGAGTAGTCAAAATATTAAACATTGGATAGGGAGTAGAAAGTAAATTTGTATAATTAAAGATAAGAAAAGTAAAAAAAAATGTAACAAATAGCGGCTAAGAACAATGTAATAGTTACAAGTTGGAAATTTCGACAAGATCAGGTGATCTTAAATGTCAGGATGGTCGAATTGTAGTAGGCTAGAGGTACATATACATAAGTTCAGTTCATAATAGCAACATAGTATATAAACATTAAGTACTTGTTCGCTTTCGGGTGGCATTCTCTCTGTTTCGCAACATCGGCCCTGTAGCAACAAGCATAGAGGCAGATCGCAAACGGAGAGGGAGTCAGTCGAATGCTAAAGCTGAACAAGGAAAGTAACAAATAAATCAAAGAGTCCAACTCCTGCCTTTGTGTGTTTTAGTTAATTAAGAGGATATATAATACCCCTACAGTGTTAATTTCGATTTGGCTATTGTGTGCATCAATTAGTCTTGCTTCGGTGAACTTTATATTCTCAAAGTCTTCTGCGTCCGGTGTCCCTGCGACAACCTTTAGCGCAGTTCCCAAGAAGTCTAGGCTCCTGGCCACTCTGTGATGGACGCTCAACGAGTCGAGCATGTCACGAAGGTGAGCGATGTCAATGTTCAGGAGCTTCTTCATATGGGACTCGGGGAACATATCAACCATACCGTTGGTTTCGTCAATTACTCGCCTATACTCAGATAGGTTAGCAGAGTGTCTGACGTAGGCATATTCCTCCCATACTAAGACTTGGCCGTCAATGACGGGGATGTAATTTGCGTGGGTGTAATCTGTGACGTGGGCCGATGCCACCGCCAGGAGACAAAGTAGAAGCGTTGGAAACGACCTGCAATATGCGTGGTTGATAAATAAATACTCGGAATGGAGTTGCCCACCACCAATAGACGAATAAAAGGAAGTAAATTAAACGTTAAAAAATTAAGCCAAGTGGCTATGGGAAGCGAAAAATAATGAAAACTTATGCCAAGTGGCTACGAATGAAAAACAAATAAAAAACTTATGCCAAGTGGCTATAAATGAAAAGAATGAAAAGAAAATCCGGGGGAACCGCAACTGTGCTCTGTTTGGGTCACCTGAGGTTGTCTTTTTGGACCACCCTCCCTTTAATTAGGACTGTGGTCCCCAAGTCTGCCTCGATAGTTCTCTCCTCGCATAAGGGAGTGAGTTTGTTGCCTAGTCGTCTGTTTGACTTTACTAGGACTTTATCGCCGACCAGGAAGACCCTGTTCCGCCGAGAGGCGTTTTCTCGGTTTCGTGTCACATTTTGGGCATTTTTGATTTTTTCCTGGACATCACTTTGTGGATCGTCCGGATCTGCCTGCATGACTTCGGCCGGTTTTTTGTTAATGACGGAGTGGATGGACTTGTTATAGCTGGCTGTGGCCAGCAAGATCAACTCCACCGTGTCATTTATGCCTTTATCGATTTTTAGGCACCTAGCGAGCTCGGCCAAGGTGCTGTGGAAGCGTTCTACCTGTCCGTTGGAGACGCTATGGAGGGGCGGTGCATTCGAGATGCTGACACCGAAATGGTTTTCCAGCATGGCCACTATTGTGTGCGATTTCAATGATGGTTCATTGTCGCAGTAGATGGCTTTGGCTTTTGGGAAAACATTCATGAGTTGAAGCAATGGTGGCTTTAGATCCTCTATGGTTCTAGACGGGATCGGCTGCACCATGGCGAATTTCGAAAATTTGTCCACACAGGTGAGGAAGTATTTCCTATCCGTCGAGAAAATATCGATGTGCAATATTTCTCCTACGTGGCCCGGGATTGGTGTTTCACCGAGCTCCTGTTTTTTTGGATGTCTATCATATTTCGCCTTGGCGCAGGTTCCTAGTTTTCAACGACGTTGAGTTGTTGCCTCGAAAGGGCATCTGCAACGAGATTATTTTTTCCGGGCTTGTAAAACATTCTTGCGCCGGACTCATCGATGCGTGCCTTCCACCTCTTGATTTTGGCGTTCGGTTGGATTCCGATACCGCAAACGTCAAAGGTTGGTGGTTGGTAAAGATGTTTATTTCTTTTACCGCATAAAGGTAGTGTCGCAACTTGGATAGCGCCCAGACTATGGCTAATAGCTCCCTTTCATTGGTAGCGTAGTTAACCTCTCTGTCACACAATGTCCTAGAGATCATTGTAATGGGGCATCGCTCTTGGGACAGCACTGCGCCAATTCCGTAGGCCGAAGCGTCTGTCGTTAGATCAAACGCTTTTTTGTAATCAGGATATCTAAGGATGACGTCCTCAGACGCCAAAATGTTGCGAAGTTTCTCAAAGGCACGTTGATGCGCTTCGGAAAATTCTATCTCGATACCCCTGGACCTGTGTCGGCTAACACTCCCGTTCTCGCCCTTCAGTATGTCCGAAATGGGCCTTGATATTGATGCGAAATCTTTGATGAAGCATCGATAATAACTGGCTAAGCCCAAGAATGACCTCACCTCAAATACGTTTTTGGGTTCTGGAAATTCCTTTATGGCTTTAACCCTTTCTGGGTCAGTCGCCGCGCCATTGTTGGTGACGATGAACCCTAGGAAGCTCACGCCTTTCTTAAAGAAGCGTGACTTTTCTGCAGATACTCTCATGTTAGCATCGTACAGGCTCTTCAGAACCCAATCTACGTGCTTGACACGGCATTTTCATCTTCTGAAAAGATGATGACGTCATCAACGTAAACGTAGCAGAACTTGCCGATCTGCTCTCGCAGAATATCGTCAATTGTCCTCTGGAAGATGCTTGCAGCATTCCTGAGTCCGAATGGCAATCTTCGGAACTCATACTTCCCTCCGTTTACTGAGAATGACGTCTTTTCACGGTCGCGTTCAGCGAGCGTGATTTGATGGTAGCCAGATTTCAGATCGAGTGTCGTGAAGTACCTGGCCTTGCCGAGATTCCCCAATATCATTGAGCTATTTGGCATGGGGTATCTGTCTGGTATAGTTCTCTCGTTCAGTTTGCGAAAGTCCAGTACCAAACGCATTTTTTTGTTGCCAGCATCGTCGGTGCCCTTTTTGTCTACTACCCATATTGGGTTATTGTAGGGGGACTTCGACTTTTGGATTATGCCATTTTTCAGCAGCTCTTGAATTTCGCCGTTGACGAAGTCAGCTGCCCCCATGGGATATGGGTATAATTTGGCATAAATGGGCTCCTCGTCAATCGTCCGGATGGTTGCTACCACCGACGTATTGTAGGGGAGAGCCTCATCAGGATTAGCAAAAGCTTTTTTCCTATTTTCAAGCATTTTTAAAAATGCACCCTTAATTAAGGGCGGTGCTTCCGAGCAATCTACGTTGGTAAAATTGACATCGGGGCAAGTGTGAAAGTCAATTTGCTCTGCTTCGGAGCCCCATTTGAGCTGGCCGGAAGCTAGGCAAAGCGACGCGCCGTCCTGTTTTAATAGGTCTAGGCCAATGATCGCGTCGAAGGAGGTCAAATCTGGTAGTAAGAAAAATGTAGCTTTAAGGTTAAAAATAGACATAAAACATTTTTTTGCGATTGTAGTCACGCCATGAATCGAATGGACTGCGAATGGGGACTCCACCGGGCGGACGCCTTTCAACCCCTTAAAAGGTCGGATGAAATTTTTTGCCGCGCCCGTGTCAATTAGCAGTTTTATGTCAATCCCCGCTACTCTTCGTCTGATGACGGGTAGCAGGGACCTACCCCTAAAAAATTAATGGCATCCGAGTCATACTCTAGGATGGCATCATCGTTGACTTTAACCGCTGCACTGGAGGCTGCGGTGGCATAAGCCTTGTCCGAATCATCTGAGACGAAGTTGCGAAGGTGTATCGCTCGTGGTTGGATTCTACCTCCTGTGCCAAGGCGAGTGCTGAGGGCATGTCCTTCGGTTTTGCCGCGAACAGCACGTCCGTGAGGTTGCGCCTGAGTCCCGAGACGAAAACTCGCAAAGCATCATCTTGGAACTTTTCACACAGCACCTTTGCTGCCGACGCTTCATAAGACATGGTTGCTTTATTGGTGAGCAAGGTGAGTTTTTTCTCAACCTCGTCATAATACTGAAGGAGCGTCATGCTTCCCTGTCTGAGAGTGCCTAACTCTTCTTCGATAACGTGTATCGGGCGTTTGTCGCTGTACGTAAAATCGAGGCGATTTATAATTGCATCGAAATTTAGCACAGTTCCGAAGGATGACAGAACTGCATCAGCAGGGCCTTTAACTTTGCTCCTGATGATAACTACAGCCTGATAATGTCGCGAACTATTTTCATAGTTTCTGAACATGTGGACGCGGCCTTTGCCGCCTGCCGCCAGGAGACGTATGTCTCCTGTGTGCCCATAAAATCTGGGAGGCATTTTACAGCGTCTAATGTTTCTTCGCAACGGACTTCTCCGGTGATATCTACCGGTTGGTAAACTTTAATTTGTGGAGTTTCTGCCCGCACAGGGGCAACCTGCATAGTCGCGAGCTGGCCGGCAAGTTCCTGAACTGTATTACGCAGGTCAGCCTCCCTGCGTTGACCTTCTAGGGCTTGCTCTTGTAACGCCCTTATGAGGACTTTAATTTGTTCCGTTTCGAGCGACATTTTATATGCAACAAATGTGTTAATTGGGGTGTTCTTATGTACAGAGTTTTCTGTAGAATCGTCGCCTTCTGACTCTGAGTCGCTAGCGAATGGTTTAGAATTCCTATATTGTCGGAATGAGTTGCTCATGAGGAGCTGAGTATATAAGTACTCAAGTCGTATTGCCCATGGGGTGTATTAGTACGGCGAGGGGACGCGGGGGCTGAGTCGGCGTTTAATAACATTGGCCGAGGGCTCGTTGAGCGGAGCCGTAGTTTCGTCCAGCAACGGTAAGGTGAGGGGCTTGCGGGGAGCTCGCATCCGCTAAGCCAAACAAATATATAAATGACAAACAAATCGTGGTAGCATAGACAAAGAGATATATAAAAGGCAAAAAATTGTTACAGCAATGCATGCGCTGCTGTATCGGGTGTCGGGGCGGCGATAGGAGGGCCCGAGACGGCTGTGGGGAGGGATTTCAAGTTCAAGTGGAACGACGGTGTCCAGACATATGCAGAAGTGGAACGAAATAATGCACACAATGTAAATTGTAAATTAATAAATCTCTGCGACAGTGTCAAAGAATAATTTAAAGCACAGTCAATCAAAATTTAAAATTCCATGTTTAAATTTCATATGTTAATATAATTTAAATTCACAACACATACAAAGATTAGGATTGTCATGGAAATACAGATTATTGTTGTTGTGGGTTTCCTTAGTGGGGCGCCAATTAATCTAATGATTGATCGCACCGTCTTGCGATACTGTCGTCGTCAGGATTCCTCCAGAGGTGAAGGGCTTCCTTCGCTGGCTGTTCCGTGGAGTCCGGGGAGCAGAAGTGTATTTTTTACGATGAGAGGAACTTTCCTCTTTTAACTGCCAGCCTTGTGGTCTGGCAGAGTAAGTAATAAGAATATATTTTACGACGCTTAGTCGGAGTTGACGAGCTGCCGCTCTTTATTCTGATAAATGCAAATTCAAACTGAACTTAAGGCTAACAAAGAAAGAGCTTCATAGCGGCCTCTGCCAAAGTGCAGAGCTTTGCCGGCTATGCTCGAGCTTCCGGCCAAATGCTTGGTCAGCAATTTGACCGGTGCTGGTCAGCGGACGAGCGGTCCGGTTAACTTAGTTAACTTACATAAAAAATTACATGGAACTGTAAAGCAAAAACAACGCGAAGAAAATAACCTTGAAAAACATAGTTTCAAGGGCAAATGCTACATTTGCGAGAAATTCGGTCACCGAGCACGAGAATGCCCGAACAAAGAGAGGCATAAAAAAACTAGGGGAAAGCAAGGAGAAATCAAACTGCTTGATGCATATTAGTGCTACCACTCAAAGGAAAAACATATGGTGTGTTGATAGTGGTGCCACGTCGCATATGTGTTGTGACAAGGGATTGTTTACATCTTTCATTAATAAGGAAACATCGATTATGCTAGCAGCTAATAAGTTCGTGAAATCGAGCGGCATCGGGACTGTTATGCTTAAATCACAAAATGTAAACACTGAATTACGAGATGTAATTTACGGTTCCATCATTGCATATGAATTTTTTATCAGTGAGCAAGTCCGCGGAGTACGAAAACATAACTACTTTTGATAAAAAGGCGGCGGTGATAAAAAACAAACAAGGTGAAGTGATGATGAGAGCAATGCAAGAAGACAATTTGTATCTATTTACAAGTAGCTCTAAAAACGGTGCGGTTCATTTGTTGAATGATTCTTCTCGCATGGCAACATGGCACAATCGGTTTGGTCATTTAAATTTTCAATGTTTAAAAGAAATCAAAGAAAAAGAGCTAGTAATTGGCATGGACGTTAAAAATATGTCGGTGAATATTAATTGCGACACATGCAATATGGCAAAAATACACGTATTGCCATTCCCACAGAATAGCGAGAGAGCTACGCAAAGTGTACTGGAACTAGTTCACAGTGACGTGTGCGGGCCAATGAATGTTAGTTCTTTAGGTGGCAACAAGTATTTCGTCACGTTCATAGACGACTATTCAAGGAAAATATTTATATATTTTATGCATGCGAAGAACGAAGTGTTTGATAAATTCAAATTGTTCAAATCATATGTCGAGCGCGGAACGCGCTAATCGAACGATCGTCGAGAGCACTCAAGGGCGCTACACCCTTCGAAATATGGCAAAATAGGAAGCCATCCGTTAAACATTTGCGAGTGTTCAAATCTCGCGCGTTTGCACTGGATAAGACAAGAAAAAGCAAGTTCCAGGCAAAAGGAAAAGAGTATATATTTGTAGGATACTCTTCAACAGCTAAAGCTTACTGTTTATACGATCGGGAAAAACATATCATTGTTGCACGTCGTGACGTAAAATTTGTAGAGGGTGAGTTTGATAACACTGAATCTAAAAAATGCACTATTTCGGAACAAAATAATGACTTCGCTACAAACATCATTCACCTTGAGTCAAACATCCAAGTACCAGAGCAGCAGCGGTAGGCTATGCCCATGGTGGTCGAGCAGAGTAGTAATTCTTACGACAGCTATGACTCCGGTGAAGAGGAGGAGGAGTTTGTAAGCGCAAGCGATGAAAAGCAAATTCTCACTGAGGAGGAGATCGTACCAGACGTACAAGAGCAAGAAAGCAACGCACCTCGACGTGGACCCGGCAGACCAAAAATTATTCGCAGTGGTAAGTCCGGTAGACCCAGAAAACAATACAACAGCCTCAATTACATTGAAGACATTGAGGCGCCACAGTGCGTTGGAGACGCTTTACGGGGCGAGCATGCCCAAGACTGGAAGACGTCATTGCAGAAAGAATATGATGCTCTCATTTCAAATAACACATGGACATTGTGTGATTTACCTCCAGGACAGAAGGCCATAGGATACAAGTGGGTCTTTCGCGTCAAAAAGGATAAAGAGGGAAATATACAAAAGTTTAAATCAAGACTTGTTGCTCAAGGTTGTGGGCAAAAGATGGGCGTCAACTATTCGGAAACGTTTTCTCCAGTAATACGCTACGAAACCATCAGAACCACCTGTACGCAAAGCAGCAGCAGCAACAACACAGCTACATTGCAGTATATGTCGACGATCTAATCATCATCAGCTACGACGAGAACGAGATCAGCGCGATTAAGAGGAAGATCGCAAATAAATTCGACATACATGATGGCGGCCAACTAAATTATTTCCTTGGCATGGAAATCCAACGAGAAAGTACAAGAGGGTCGACTTCGCTATGCCAGAAGCAGTTCATCATAAACCTATTGGATAAATATGGCATGCAAAATTGTCGTCCCGCAGCTACGCCGCTAGACCCTGGTTATAAGATGGGTTGTAGAAATGAGAATTGTGTCAAGGTAAATATAACACAATTTCAATCATTAATCGGTTCCTTATGTATTTAGCAGTCTTGAGCCGACCAGACATTTTGCATACAGTGAGCAAACTGTCGCAAAGAAATACTGATCCACACAGTGAAGACGAGACTGCAGCGAAACATGTTTTGAGATACCTTTCAGCCACGGTTGATCTCAAAATCACATACAGCAAGTCCGGCGAACAGGTAATGGGCTTCGCCGACGCAGACTGGGCAAACGACCTGTCAGATCGCAAATCATACAGTGGGTATGCATTCTTCCTTGGAGGCAGTGCGTTTTCATGGACTTCAGCTAAGCAGAGCAGAGTACGTTGCTTTATCCACGGCTGCAAAAGAAGCGGTGTATCTTCGCCGTTTGCTTTTAGAGATTGGATGGTCATTAGATGGACCAATAACCATATGTGGCGACAACATAAGTTCTCATCATATTGCGAAGAATCCAGTACACCATAAACGCACTAAGCACATAGATATTAAGTATCATTTTGTTCGTGAAAAAGTAGAATGTAATGAAATAATTCTTGAATATGTACCCACTGATAAAAATGTTGCAGATGTACTAACGAAAGGCTTGTGTAAGCAAAAGCAACAGAATTTTGCTAAGTTGCTTGGATTAAATTAATTTTCGTTTTACATCACATATATATAGCTTAAGAGGAAGTGTTGAAATTACGTTATAATTTAAAAAAGCTTTATATGTTTTGATCTGGCAACGCTCAATTATAGCTTAAGAAGTCATTGTGAAATTCCTATTACTCAGTTTCAATTAAACCGTCAACTACACCACTACGTACTTGTGTTTATTTGCTCGGTCGGTCTAGAAGCACATAACGGTTGTCCTGATCGTACGGTAAATCACTAATATAATTTATACCGCAAAAAGTTAATTTGCACTTTGCAGCTCAAGTGGTCAATGCCTTCTGCATACATATGTATATAATTGCAAATAAATGGTTGCAATAAATAGTTTTGAGTCTATTAAATGGACCGTTCCGAATATGAACTAAGACCAACGCTGAAAATTAAGTTTTGCCAAAATAAAACGAATCAAAATTTCGGGATCGATTGTGTTGTTTATTGATTAACGTTCAGCTTAAGACTAAAAATCAAATGAAAGTGAAAATGAGGAGAAGCCTCTGTGCTTAAAGAATATGTTAGTGTTTTTGGGAGAGCATTGCTCTTAGATGCTTAAGTATTTTGAGAGAGCATTGCTCTTGGATTCTTAAGTGGAGGAGAAGCCTCAGAGAGAGCAGGCAGACTTTAAGATTTGTTTACAAGAATGGCTAAGTGCCTCTGTCAAAGAATTTGTTTATTAGAATGCATACTGCGCAGATGGCATACAGTATGGGGGTGTCAATATAATTAAACCAAAATGCAGAGTGGATATTTTTGTTATTTGATCCACATTAGCATGGTGGTCACTTATTGTTAACGTTATTATCTGGATGCGGCTTTTCAATATGTTTACTCTACGTTATGTGGTTTTGTATGTGAATATGTCACTTCCCTTCTCTTAAAGAGAAGCCTATACTTGGGCTGGGATTGATGGATATAGTAGGGGTAATGGAACGTCTTCCATTTCTATTTGTTGTGCTGTGTTTTGATTTTGATTTTTTCTTAATTTTAGTTTTGCATACAGCATCATGAATGGGTTAAATGATACGTATCTTAAATATAAGTACAATAAAATAAGTATAATGATGACAGTAGTCATAAATATGTAAAGTGTAATATTGTTTTGTTTTTTTTTTTTTTTTTTTTTTATTTTTTTTTATTTTACTTTGCTTTTATTTATTGAATCTTCTTGTATAAGAACTAACAATAAGTTTAAAAATCTTAACTATAACAAGTATTTTTTGAACAGTTGTATTATTTTTCCAACTGTTCTATGTTTAAACGGCCCTAATAATTTATTCGCTGGGTTGGTAGGTCCTTTCGCCGGAGACGGGAACGGCTGCTGAGCTGGATTAGACCTCGCGCTAGGTGGTTGGGGTGCGTGTGAAGCTTGCTATGGTATTTTTCCTTAAGTTCCGTGATTGCGTTGGTAACTGATGGGATATTTAAGTCTCTTTGGATGTTTTCACTCCGAACGTACCACGGTGCCCCAGTGATGGTTCTCAGAATCTTTGATTGTGCTCGCTGAATGATGTCAATATTGCTGTTGCTGGCATTGCCCCATAACTGTGAGCCATAGGTCCAGATTGGTTTCAATATAGAATTGTAGAGCAAGACCTTGTGATCTAGGCTGAGCGGAGAACCAGAGTTGATGAGCCAGTGTAAGTTGTTGGCTTTGAGTTTAAGTTGGGTTTTTTTGGCTTCAATGTGCCTGCGCCATGTGAGTCTTCTGTCTAGGTGTACTCCTAGGTACGTTACCTCGTCTGCTTTCGGGAGTGGTATGCTGTTCAACAAGAGCGGAGGACAGTCTTGTCTGTTTAGCGTAAACGTCACGTGCTTGCATTTTTGCTCGTTTACTTTTATTCGCCAGTCAGAGAGCCACTTCTCAATGTCGATGAGGTACAGTGCCAACTGTGCTGTAGCTTGGATAGGGGACCTTGAACGGCTAAGGATAGCTGTATCGTCGGCAAATGTGGATACCGTTAAGCGACTATTTGTAGGGATGTCGGCTGTATAGATGAGGTATAAGGTTGGCCCAAGAACGCTGCCTTGGGGGACTCCAGCCTCAATTGTATGAACAGTGGAAGTGGCAGTGTTGCACCGCACTGCAAACTTTCTGTCATAGAGGTAAGACTTTAGAAGTTTGTGTGTGCTTTCGGGTAGGGATGTTTTAATTTTAAACATTAGGCCGTCGAGCCAGACTTTGTCGAATGCTTGGGATACGTCTAAAAATACTGCTGTACAGTATTCGCGATATTCAAATGCAGTTCTTATTTCCGTTGTAATACGATTCACCTGTTCAATGGTTCCGTGGCTTTCGCGAAATCCAAATTGGTGGGCTGGGATTATATTGTGGTATATCAGATGTTGATTAAGTCGGATCAGCAGGCATTTTTCGAATAGTTTCGAAATGCATGAGAGTAGACTTATTGGTCTGTAAGATGAAGCGACTGTGTGGTTCTTACCAGGCTTTGGAATCATTATGATCTTCATCATCTTCCATCGTTGTGGAAAGTAACCAAGTTTGGTGATGGCATTAAAGAGCTTGGTTATGTAGCGAACTGCAGAATGTGGCAGCTGGATGATCATTTCCGGTGTTATAAGGTCGTAGCCGGGGGATTTTTTCGGGCTGAGATTGTCTTTGATTATTTTAGTTATTTCTTTAGGACGAAACACAATTGGGGTGTGTTGCTGATGGCGGTTTACGGGATAGGACGGTAGCGCGAATGTGCTAGTAGCCTGGTTTGGCGTGAACACATTTTGTAGGTGAGCGGCAAATGTGTTGGCTCTGTCTTCATCACTACGGGCCCAGCCACCTGATGAATTCCTTATCGGCAAAACGGTTTCAGTCGGTGGGCGAAGAGTTGAGTGGGCTCGCCACAGTGACTTTTGTTTTGTGCCTGTTGGTGTGAGTTGCTCTATGTATCGGCGCTGATCGTCGTCCTCTTCTTGTTTCAGAGCGTTGGCCAGTTTCCGTGTGGCTACTTTTAGCTTTTGTTTTGCAGTTGGGGATCTGGAAGATTGCCATTCTCTGCGTAAGCGACGTTTTACGTGGACGAGTTGCTCGATTTGTACGTTGGTCTTTTTTGAATTAATTGTATTATTTGTTATTTTGGGTGTTGCAGTAAGAGCTGCTGCAGTAAGGATGGATTGCAATGCACACGTGCAGCTCTCTATATCAGATTCAGTATTGAGTTTTGGGCTTAGCTCAATATGTGAACTTATATATTTTTTATACCTGAGCCAGTTTGTTTTGCTAGAGGTCAATCTGGTTGGTGGTTTCACGTTTTCTGCGTATCGGCGGAGGTGAATTAGTACAGGCGAGTGATCAGATGAGAGATCCGGCAGACATTCAGCTTTAACCAAACTGCGGGAAATATTTTTCGTAACTGCGAAGTCGATCAGGTCTGGCAGCTTATTGAGGTCTGATGGCCAGTATGTAGGACTCCCGGGGGAAACATGGTCAAGTTTATTAGTGGCTTTTATTATCGTCTTATAAAGCTGTTTTCCTTTTGGGTTCACAAGTCGCGATCCCCAGTGAGTATGTTTAGCGTTGTAGTCGCCTGCTGCAATGAAGTGTGGCCCTAGTGCTTGGAAGAAATCCAGGAATTGAGCTTCTAATACTGTGAAACGGGGGGGGCAGTATACGGCCGCTAGTGTAAGGAGAGTGTTGTCATCCAGCTGAATGTTGATAGATGTGGCCTGAAGATGATTTTCCGCAAATTCTTTGTAAAAGTGGTGCTTCATACGGTTCCTTATGAGTATGGCGGTGCCACCGTGTGCTTTTCCGTCGGGATGATTTGTACCGTAGAAATGGTAGTCTCTTATTTGAAAATTGTATTTGCTTGTGAGATGAGTTTCCGAAAGAAGCATTACGTCGATATGCTTCTCATGTAGGAATTGAGCTAGCTCAAGTTTGCGCTGTGAGACGCCATTGGCGTTCCACGTAGCTATGCGTAAGGTAGCCATTATTTATTTGATTGTTGGGCTACAAGCATTTGTATCAAAAGGTTTTGATTACGCATCATGTCTTGAATGGTGGTCTTCATAAATGTCATAAATTCCATCATGCTCTGTTGTAAGGCTTGCATCATAGCTTCAGTTTTTGTTTCCTGCTGCGCAGCTGGGTGATAGTTTTGTTGTGTGTCTAATTTTGTGTGCACTTCATGTGGAGTTCGGGAGTTTTGGGTTGGAGGCGTCATACCTGATTTTAAAACGTTAGCAAATGTTGTCTTGTTAGTGTTGAATGTAGGCCAGGGAGCGAAACTAGCTGCTTTCGAGAAAATTACTTCAGGATTTGTCTCTGATGGTATCAGGGTAGCTGATCCTTGGTGTGCCCGCGCCGTGTTCATTCTTTTGTGAAGACGGATTTTCAGCTCTTTGTAGATTGGACAGCCTCTGTAGTTTGCTGTGTGATTGCCCCCGCAGTTATTACATTTTTTCTCGCATGCATTTTCTTTGTTAATTTGACACTGTTTGGAGTCGTGGAGATCTCCACAGACTACGCACACCGGGCGAAGTGTACAATATGACCTCGTGTGGCCATACTCTTGGCAGTTTGTACATTGTACAGGAGCGTTGCGTTTGTGCGGCTCTTCTACCGTGATCCTACGGTGCAAAAGGAGCTGGAGTTTGTAAATTGGGTGAACCTCGTTTTTTCTAGGAGGCTTGTTTTCTGGTTCAAGCTCAATCTTGAAGAGTGGTTGGGGCTGCCTGTTTCTGTTTTTGATATTGAACACGTTTTTGGCGTAAAATCCCTTTTCCTTTAGCGCCTCAGTTATCTCTTCGGGCGTAACATCAGACTCAATGCCCTTCAGGACTACTTGCAGGCCCTTGCTGCTTTTAAGCTGGTAGGTGTAGAAGCCTATTTTTTGTGCGGTAAAATAGTTTGTGACTTTTCTGTAGTCGTCCTCCGTTTTCGTCTGAAGTTTGATTTCGTTGATAGTACCTCTTACGAGGGGAGTTATATGAAAGCTATCTTTCCCAATAAGGCCAATCAAAGTATTTACAAGACGGCTTGTGCTCTTCTCGCGGATGTATATTGGCGGAGGCTTTGTTTTCTTCGGTTCGATATCAACGGATCCCAGCGGCACGTCCTCAGCGGTATCTACCAGCAAGGCAAATCTGTTGGTATTTGCAGGGGCTACATTTTTGATCAAGGTAGAGTTATCGCGTGTATTTTTCGGCTTGTTTCCCAAATCTGAATTTTCCGGGCTGAGCTTTCGCTTTATTGTAATGTAGCGGTCCATTCCAGTCTGCCAGGTCGACCCAGCTTTTTTTTATTGTCACAAATCACAAATATTGTTTTGTGAAATCATTTCATTAATGTCGTTGTGTTTAACAGTTTTTATTTTTGTTATGTTAAGTGGTGTGTATAATGGTGTCAAATCTATTTCTGGTTTAAAGAGATTTTCACTTAAAATTATGCTATTGATTTCTATTTTACATTGGGTTACCTTTATCATTTTGTTTCCTTTTATTTTTATATTATTAATTAAATTTTGACAATTTTGTTTGAGACTTGTTTGGGTTAAATTCCAGGTTACAATTGTGTTTGGTTCTATGTATTTTATTAATTCATCTGTGTGGATTGACTCAAAATTACAAATTGGTTTTAAATGTTTAATAATGTTGGTGACACACTCATTGTTTATTTCTTTATTTTCGTTATTGTAAACTTTATTTTCTCTTTCAAAATATGATTGTGTGTCTGTGTATTCTAGCTGATAGCCGTTCGAGTCTGGGTAAGGGATTATTTTTACTGTATTTATTAATGAAAAGTTAATAGGTATGTGAGATATGATTAATAATTGGTTATCATTGTAATTAATCCAAGTGGATGTTTTAATGTTTAAAATATTTTGGCTGTTTACATTCTCAAGTTTATCGTAGTTTAGTAGTTTGGGATTAAATAGACCGAGTCTGGAAAGCTGCATTCCCATTTCCACATCTTCTATGTATTCTGTAAACTGCATGAGTTCATATAAAAGACTGTTAATGATGTTGCTGTCGTTTTCATAATTCTGTATCTTTTGCATTCCGTCATTTATTAATTGAATAGCGTCATTGAGTTCATGTAAATTTACCGAGTTATGGGCGTTTGTTTCAAGTTTCCTCTGTATATCCACTCGATCATTTTCGTCAAGTGTGCTAAATAGGTATTTAAAAACTGAACCTACAATGTTAATAAGTCCCCGTTTATTTCTATGTCGCAAGGCTATTCCAGCTAGTTCTCTTCTCATTTTGTTGTATAAAAATTTGACCTGGGGTGCATGGTAGTCGGTACGTAGTCTTTGCTCAAAATAATCAGCTATGGTGTCTATTTCAGTTAAATTGATTCTCAAGCAATGATGTTCAAAGGATGATGGTATCTGGACTGGTTTATCAGAAAAAAGGAGATATCCGTGGTTTGTGTCAATATTATTAATTTCAATTTGTTGTCCATGAACTGTTGTGATCAGCATCAGCAACAATGTTATCAAGTGCCAGGTGCCTGTAAAATTGAGAGCTGATTATTTTTCTTTCGTTTTTTGAATTGTGTTTTGTAGTAGTGAGTAATTCTATTTCTATTAGTAATTTTATAATGATCAGAGTCAGTCTGCTCCACATTTTTTGTTGGCTTAAAAGGATTTTCTAATTTGCCTTTCTGTAGTGGACCTTTTCTGTATCTTGTGTCGACTTCGTACTCCACTCTGTCATTATTTATTTTGTTTATTTTGTTTTCTTTGTTTTGTTGGGTATCTAATATTGGTTGTCCAGCGTAGAGAAATATGTGTGCAGGGGTCTGTCCAGTGGTGTCGTGTTTGGTTTTATGATTGTATATGTTAAGTACTGTTTCCATTTTGCTCAATTTGGTTTCTTCGTCATCGGATGTTTTAATTATGCGAATCTTTTCATTAATTGTTTTATGTAGTCTTTCTATGTCCGCCACACCAGTTTTTGTTGTGTTAAGCTGCAATTCGACTTCCTCACTCTCCAGCCATCTCTTGAGGGCTAAACTGGAAAATGCGCCGTCTCTGTCCGCCTTTAGTAACTTTGGCTTGCCAAGCTGGTTGAATATGCGCATAAGCGCGTTTTTGCATTCTATCCAGTCTTTTGTTTTTATTTCTTCTAATGTGGCAAATTTCGAATAAATGTCTATGCAACTAACGTAATGTTTGCCTTCGGATGAGTAAATGTCTATCATGAATTTTTCGCGGCAATGTTCTGGTTTGGGTGTGGTTTTCATTGGCATGTCTGTATTTCGGTGGTCTGTTTTTGCCAGATTACAAATACTGCACTCATTTATTATATTCTGAATAAGTAGCTGGCTATTAGGGAAATAGTAAGTTTCTCCGAAATGTTTAGTAGTTTTCTGTATGCCTGGGTGTAGAAGTTTTTCATGAGCAGTCAAGATCAGTTCCTTAAATTCCGCAAAAGTGGTTATGTTTTTTAACAAAATCGTGCTACGCAGGATTTTTGTATATTTGGTGTTTATGGCTAATTTATGTGCGGCCTGAATGACTTCGAAATCAGCGTCACTCTCAATATACAACGCACTTTTCTTACCAAAAAAATGGTCTATCAAATATTGTTCGGCTTTTTCCCTGGCCATAATGTCGTAAAATATTTGGGTGATGTGTTTTTTGAAATATTTCGTAACTTTAATGTCTGGTGGTCCTTTTGAAAATATAACTTGTCTGTTAAATGTATTTAGAGGTCTTTCTGTAATAAAAATTAAATCACTATTGTCCTCTTCTGCACTATGTTCGCTCAAATATGTCTCCTCAAGTTTTATTCTGGACAGAGCATCCGCCACGCAATTTTCTTTTCCTTTTATATATTTTATATCAAAATCGAATTCGGATAATTTTACTCTCCATCGGGTTAGTTTTGAATTTGGGTCTTTCATACGGTACAACCAGCTCAATGGTTGATGGTCACTGGATATTTCAAAGTGTCTTCCAAGTAGGTAGTGTCGAAAAGTCTTTGTCGCCCATACAATTGCTAAGAGTTCTTTTTCAATTGTGCTGTAATTTATTTCGTGTTCATTAAGTGTTCGGCTAATGTAGCTAAGTGGGTGTCCATCTTGTGACAGTACTGCCCCCAAAGCGACATCACTTGCGTCTGTGGTTAAAGTGAATTTCTTTGTAAAGTCGGGTACTTTAAGAATTGGGTCTTCTGATATTAGATATTTTAATTTTTTAAATGCAGAGTCATATTCTGGGTTGGTAGTGTCAATTTTCATGTTCTTTTTTAAACACTTAGTCATGGGTTTGGCTATGTCTGCAAAGTTTGGAATAAATTTACGATAATATTCTGTCAGTCCAAGAAAAGCTTTTATTTCTTTTGGTTTAGTGGGAATTGGATATTTTTGAATGGCTTCAATTTTTTCAGGGTTTGGTTTTATTCCATCTGGTGTTAGAACATGTACTAAAAATGTGGTTTCTTGCTTGAGAAACTCACATTTGTCAAGCTGATTTAGCTAATTTAAGGTTGGCTTTTGCTAATTTTTCGAAAACTAGTCCGAGCGATTGCAGGTGTTCATCAAGGGATGTCGAGAATACAATTATGTCGTCCAAATACACAAGACAGTGTTTGTTTAAGAGTGGTCTTAAAATATCATTCATGCACCGTTGAAAGGTGGCTGGCGCGTTTTTTAATCCGAATGGCATGCGCAAATATTCATAATGACCGTGCTTGGTAGAAAAGGCTGTCTTTGAAACTGATTCTGGATCCATTTCGATCTGGTGGAAACCCTTTGCCAAGTCTATAGTTGTGAAGTAATTACATCTGCCCAATTTTCCCAAGATTTCGTCCATGTTTGGGATTGGGTGTCTGTCTCCTACTGTTATTTCATTTAATTTTCGGTAGTCTATTACAATTCTAAATTTCTGTTTGCCTGATGCATCTTGTTTCCTTGGAACCACCCAGATGGGGCTATTGTAAGGTGAATTACTGGTACGTATAATACCTTGATTTAGCATATCTTGTATTTGGCTTTCGACCTCCTGTTCATAAGCCTGTGGGTAACTGTATTTAGAGTAAAGTGGTAGATTGTGCTTTGTATTGATAGTATGTTTGGTTTGATTAGTAAATGTCAACTTATCACCTTCATGGTACTGTATGTCATGGTATTGCTGCAGGAGTGCGCACAATCTTTGTTTTTCTTCGTTATTTAAATGTTCCAATCTGTATAGGTCTGATTCTAAAATGGGTGAAATTTTATTTGGCTGTCTGAGCATGGTGTCAGGTATCATATTTACATTTTGAAAATGACTCTGTTCATGTGTTGCTATTCCTTCTATTAATTTGTATTTGTTGTTGTAAAGAGTTACCTCTTGATCGCGGTAACTTATTGTTGCTTTTGCTTCTGCTAAAAGTTTTCATCCTAATAAAAGATCGTAATTCTCAGAGAAAGGGTGCAATAAAAATTCATTTGTTGTTGGGAACCAAATCTTTGAAGGTATGGTTATACTTTTGTTGACAATGAGCGGTCCATTGCTGGTATGAATAAGAGTATTAGTATTCTGGATTGGTAAGACAAATATATTTTTAGATGTCATGTTAACTGTTGATCCGGTATCAATAAGGCATTTCAAATTATTTTCTTTGTATTTAATTGTTATATATTGGGGTTTTCCAAGGCTTGTGGCTGAAAATTTTCGGCCTGTTCAACATTGGGTTCTTGGTTGTCATTGTTTGTCTCGTCTGTATTAATCTGCTGTAACTGTTGTGTTCTTTGTAAATTTTGGTTGTTTTCGTCAATTTGATATTGATTTTCTGGATAATAGTCTGAATGGTCGTAAGTTGGATAATAAAAATAGTCATATGGAATACACTGCTGATAAAAAGCGTCCTCTTGATATAATGTTTCGCCAACACTCATCCCAGTCTGTACACTATTAGCTGGTCTTAATCGGGTACATAGGAACTTGAATTTTGTGTTGATTGTTGATTTTGATATTGGGGTTGTTGTCCGAACCTATTCTGATCGAATGCATTGTTTCGATTGGTGTTAAAAATTGGTCGAGGTGTAAAGTTTGTACGTTGATTTGGTTGAAAAGCATTGTTTTGTTGGCTTGGTTGAAAAACATTGTTTTGTTGGCTTGGTTGAAAAACATTGTTTGGATTAGGGTGGTAGGGTATTGGATGACGATAAAGTGGGTGGTGTTTGATAAATTTGTGGAGCTTGATATGGTATTGGTGAATTATAATGTAGGAAAGGTGTTGGATATTTTCTGATATTGTTAGACTGATTAGTATTTTGATTAAAGGACTTTTGTGGCTTATCAGAGAAATTTTGTTTTTGGACATGTGTACTTGTATGATTTATTTGTTCGTACATGCCCTTCTCTTGTAAAAGGTTTATAAGTGATCGCAAATCTGGTATGTTGTGGTTATTTATTCTTAAATAAATGTGTGTAGGTAATTTTTCAATTAGTGATTCTATACTGGATTTTATTAATTTCAAATAAAAAGTCTTTTCTTCAAGATCTTGTTCTAATTCAAGCTTACTAGTAAGTGTTTGTCTGCGGCTTTCTGCTTCTTCCAGGAATGCTCGTACATTGCCTCGAAATGGGGTCTTTCGAAACTCTTCTAAAAGAACGTGGTTAGGGGTCTGGGGTTTATAGTTGAGTACCAATTGTCTTCTAAGCTGCTGCCAGGTGTACATGTCATAGGCTCCAATGCAGCGCATAACTTCTCCGCTGATGCTGCGTTCAATATGCCCAAATATGATCTGCTGTTGGCGTTCATCTCCGGTAGCATAAAGAGCCAGTATGTAATCAATTCGACTCACAAAGGTGTATAGTGAGCCTGGATCACCGTTGAATTTCTCCACATTGCCAATCTGGTAGGCAACCTGGGTCATGTGGTGGTACAATTGCTGGTTCTTGAGCCATTTTTGATTTTTGGATTATTTATTTATTTTTATAATATATATATATATTTTTTTGTTTTTTTATTATTATTATTTAGTTATTATATTATTATTATCGTGTATTTTTTTTTTTTTTTTTTTTTTTTTAATATTGTTTAATTTAAAATGTTGTCTTTTTGTTTATTATTCTTATTTTTAATTTTTATCAAATAGAATTTTCACTTATTTATTTATTATTCTTATTTTTAATACGTTTTAATTTTCGCTTATTAATTTATTATTCTTATTTTTAAATTTTTTTTTTTTTTAAGATAGGTTTTGATTTTCACAAGGGTTGCACTATAGCTTTTTCGTGGGTCTTTGAGGTAACCAATTGGATTTACAGCCTCTCACAAATTCAATAGCGACTTCCTGATAATAAATTCAGGTTTGTTTAGGCAAATTGTGATTTTTCGGTTTCACTTTATTGTCGAGGTTTAATTAAAAACTTAAAGCGATATTAACCGTCACGTGGGTGCCCGTTAGCGTGGTACTTTTGTCAGTGAACAAAAAGAACACAGGAATTGGCAAATCTGGTTACCGCATCAAGGAACTTTAACACTGATCACATCGACTGCGCTAATTGCAAATAAATGGTTGCAATAAATAGTTTTGAGTCTATTAAATGGACCGTTCCGAATATGAACTAAGACCAACGCTGAAAATTAAGTTTTGCCAAAATAAAACGAATCAAAATTTCGGGATCGATTGTGTTGTTTATTGATTAACGTTCAGCTTAAGACTAAAAATCAAATGAAAGTGAAAATGAGGAGAAGCCTCTGTGCTTAAAGAATATGTTAGTGTTTTTGGGAGAGCATTGCTCTTAGATGCTTAAGTATTTTGAGAGAGCATTGCTCTTGGATTCTTAAGTGGAGGAGAAGCCTCAGAGAGAGCAGGCAGACTTTAAGATTTGTTTACAAGAATGGCTAAGTGCCGCTATCAAAGAATTTGTTTATTAGAATGCATACTGCGCAGATGGCATACAGTATGGGGGTGTCAATATAATTAAACCAAAATGCAGAGTGGATATTTTTGTTATTTGATCCACATTAGCATGGTGGTCACTTATTCTTTACGTTATGATCTGGATGCGGCTTTTCAATATGTTTACTCTACGTTATGTGGTTTTGTATGTGAATATGTCACTTCCCTTCTCTTAAAGAGAAGCCTATACTTGGGCTGGGATTGATGGATATAGTAGGGGTAATGGAACGTCTTCCATTTCTATTTGTTGTGCTGTGTTTTGATTTTGATTTTTTCTTAATTTTAGTTTTGCATACAGCATCATGAATGGGTTAAATGATACGTATCTTAAATATAAGTACAATAAAATAAGTATAACGATGACAGTAGTCATAAATATGTAAAGTGTAATATTGTTTTGTGAAATCATTTCATTAATGTCGTTGTGTTTAACAGTTTTTATTTTTGTTATGTTAAGTGGTGTGTATAATGGTGTCAAATCTATTTCTGGTTTAAAGAGATTTTCACTTAAAATTATGCTATTGATTTCTATTTTACATTGGGTTACCTTTATCATTTTGTTTCCTTTTATTTTTATATTATTAATTAAATTTTGACAATTTTGTTTGAGACTTGTTTGGGTTAAATTCCAGGTTACAATTGTGTTTGGTTCTATGTATTTTATTAATTCATCTGTGTGGATTGACTCAAAATTACAAATTGGTTTTAAATGTTTAATAATGTTGGTGACACACTCATTGTTTATTTCTTTATTTTCGTTATTGTAAACTTTATTTTCTCTTTCAAAATATGATTGTGTGTCTGTGTATTCTAGCTGATAGCCGTTCGAGTCTGGGTAAGGGATTATTTTTACTGTATTTATTAATGAAAAGTTAATAGGTATGTGAGATATGATTAATAATTGGTTATCATTGTAATTAATCCAAGTGGATGTTTTAATGTTTAAAATATTTTGGCTGTTTACATTCTCAAGTTTATCGTAGTTTAGTAGTTTGGGATTAAATAGACCGAGTCTGGAAAGCTGCATTCCCATTTCCACATCTTCTATGTATTCTGTAAACTGCATGAGTTCATATAAAAGACTGTTAATGATGTTGCTGTCGTTTTCATAATTCTGTATCTTTTGCATTCCGTCATTTATTAATTGAATAGCGTCATTGAGTTCATGTAAATTTACCGAGTTATGGGCGTTTGTTTCAAGTTTCCTCTGTATCTCTCTGAATGGTCGTAAGTTGGATAATAAAAATAGTCATATGGAATACACTGCTGATAAAAAGCGTCCTCTTGATATAATGTTTCGCCAACACTCATCCCAGTCTGTACACTATTAGCTGGTCTTAATCGGGTACATAGGAACTTGAATTTTGTGTTGATTGTTGATTTTGATATTGGGGTTGTTGTCCGAACCTATTCTGATCGAATGCATTGTTTCGATTGGTGTTAAAAATTGGTCGAGGTGTAAAGTTTGTACGTTGATTTGGTTGAAAAGCATTGTTTTGTTGGCTTGGTTGAAAAACATTGTTTTGTTGGCTTGGTTGAAAAACATTGTTTGGATTAGGGTGGTAGGGTATTGGATGACGATAAAGTGGGTGGTGTTTGATAAATTTGTGGAGCTTGATATGGTATTGGTGAATTATAATGTAGGAAAGGTGTTGGATATTTTCTGATATTGTTAGACTGATTAGTATTTTGATTAAAGGACTTTTGTGGCTTATCAGAGAAATTTTGTTTTTGGACATGTGTACTTGTATGATTTATTTGTTCGTACATGCCCTTCTCTTGTAAAAGGTTTATAAGTGATCGCAAATCTGGTATGTTGTGGTTATTTATTCTTAAATAAATGTGTGTAGGTAATTTTTCAATTAGTGATTCTATACTGGATTTTATTAATTTCAAATAAAAAGTCTTTTCTTCAAGATCTTGTTCTAATTCAAGCTTACTAGTAAGTGTTTGTCTGCGGCTTTCTGCTTCTTCCAGGAATGCTCGTACATTGCCTCGAAATGGGGTCTTTCGAAACTCTTCTAAAAGAACGTGGTTAGGGGTCTGGGGTTTATAGTTGAGTACCAATTGTCTTCTAAGCTGCTGCCAGGTGTACATGTCATAGGCTCCAATGCAGCGCATAACTTCTCCGCTGATGCTGCGTTCAATATGCCCAAATATGATCTGCTGTTGGCGTTCATCTCCGGTAGCATAAAGAGCCAGTATGTAATCAATTCGACTCACAAAGGTGTATAGTGAGCCTGGATCACCGTTGAATTTCTCCACATTGCCAATCTGGTAGGCAACCTGGGTCATGTGGTGGTACAATTGCTGGTTCTTGAGCCATTTTTGATTTTTGGATTATTTATTTATTTTTATAATATATATATATATTTTTTTGTTTTTTTATTATTATTATTTAGTTATTATATTATTATTATCGTGTATTTTTTTTTTTTTTTTTTTTTTTTTAATATTGTTTAATTTAAAATGTTGTCTTTTTGTTTATTATTCTTATTTTTAATTTTTATCAAATAGAATTTTCACTTATTTATTTATTATTCTTATTTTTAATACGTTTTAATTTTCGCTTATTAATTTATTATTCTTATTTTTAAATTTTTTTTTTTTTTAAGATAGGTTTTGATTTTCACAAGGGTTGCACTATAGCTTTTTCGTGGGTCTTTGAGGTAACCAATTGGATTTACAGCCTCTCACAAATTCAATAGCGACTTCCTGATAATAAATTCAGGTTTGTTTAGGCAAATTGTGATTTTTCGGTTTCACTTTATTGTCGAGGTTTAATTAAAAACTTAAAGCGATATTAACCGTCACGTGGGTGCCCGTTAGCGTGGTACTTTTGTCAGTGAACAAAAAGAACACAGGAATTGGCAAATCTGGCTACCGCATCAAGGAACTTTAACACTGATCACATCGACTGCGCTAATTGCAAATAAATGGTTGCAATAAATAGTTTTGAGTCTATTAAATGGACCGTTCCGAATATGAACTAAGACCAACGCTGAAAATTAAGTTTTGCCAAAATAAAACGAATCAAAATTTCGGGATCGATTGTGTTGTTTATTGATTAACGTTCAGCTTAAGACTAAAAATCAAATGAAAGTGAAAATGAGGAGAAGCCTCTGTGCTTAAAGAATATGTTAGTGTTTTTGGGAGAGCATTGCTCTTAGATGCTTAAGTATTTTGAGAGAGCATTGCTCTTGGATTCTTAAGTGGAGGAGAAGCCTCAGAGAGAGCAGGCAGACTTTAAGATTTGTTTACAAGAATGGCTAAGTGCCGCTATCAAAGAATTTGTTTATTAGAATGCATACTGCGCAGATGGCATACAGTATGGGGGTGTCAATATAATTAAACCAAAATGCAGAGTGGATATTTTTGTTATTTGATCCACATTAGCATGGTGGTCACTTATTCTTTACGTTATGATCTGGATGCGGCTTTTCAATATGTTTACTCTACGTTATGTGGTTTTGTATGTGAATATGTCACTTCCCTTCTCTTAAAGAGAAGCCTATACTTGGGCTGGGATTGATGGATATAGTAGGGGTAATGGAACGTCTTCCATTTCTATTTGTTGTGCTGTGTTTTGATTTTGATTTTTTCTTAATTTTAGTTTTGCATACAGCATCATGAATGGGTTAAATGATACGTATCTTAAATATAAGTACAATAAAATAAGTATAACGATGACAGTAGTCATAAATATGTAAAGTGTAATATTGTTTTGTGAAATCATTTCATTAATGTCGTTGTGTTTAACAGTTTTTATTTTTGTTATGTTAAGTGGTGTGTATAATGGTGTCAAATCTATTTCTGGTTTAAAGAGATTTTCACTTAAAATTATGCTATTGATTTCTATTTTACATTGGGTTACCTTTATCATTTTGTTTCCTTTTATTTTTATATTATTAATTAAATTTTGACAATTTTGTTTGAGACTTGTTTGGGTTAAATTCCAGGTTACAATTGTGTTTGGTTCTATGTATTTTATTAATTCATCTGTGTGGATTGACTCAAAATTACAAATTGGTTTTAAATGTTTAATAATGTTGGTGACACACTCATTGTTTATTTCTTTATTTTCGTTATTGTAAACTTTATTTTCTCTTTCAAAATATGATTGTGTGTCTGTGTATTCTAGCTGATAGCCGTTCGAGTCTGGGTAAGGGATTATTTTTACTGTATTTATTAATGAAAAGTTAATAGGTATGTGAGATATGATTAATAATTGGTTATCATTGTAATTAATCCAAGTGGATGTTTTAATGTTTAAAATATTTTGGCTGTTTACATTCTCAAGTTTATCGTAGTTTAGTAGTTTGGGATTAAATAGACCGAGTCTGGAAAGCTGCATTCCCATTTCCACATCTTCTATGTATTCTGTAAACTGCATGAGTTCATATAAAAGACTGTTAATGATGTTGCTGTCGTTTTCATAATTCTGTATCTTTTGCATTCCGTCATTTATTAATTGAATAGCGTCATTGAGTTCATGTAAATTTACCGAGTTATGGGCGTTTGTTTCAAGTTTCCTCTGTATATCCACTCGATCATTTTCGTCAAGTGTGCTAAATAGGTATTTAAAAACTGAACCTACAATGTTAATAAGTCCCCGTTTATTTCTATGTCGCAAGGCTATTCCAGCTAGTTCTCTTCTCATTTTGTTGTATAAAAATTTGACCTGGGGTGCATGGTAGTCGGTACGTAGTCTTTGCTCAAAATAATCAGCTATGGTGTCTATTTCAGTTAAATTGATTCTCAAGCAATGATGTTCAAAGGATGATGGTATCTGGACTGGTTTATCAGAAAAAAGGAGATATCCGTGGTTTGTGTCAATATTATTAATTTCAATTTGTTGTCCATGAACTGTTGTGATCAGCATCAGCAACAATGTTATCAAGTGCCAGGTGCCTGTAAAATTGAGAGCTGATTATTTTTCTTTCGTTTTTTGAATTGTGTTTTGTAGTAGTGAGTAATTCTATTTCTATTAGTAATTTTATAATGATCAGAGTCAGTCTGCTCCACATTTTTTGTTGGCTTAAAAGGATTTTCTAATTTGCCTTTCTGTAGTGGACCTTTTCTGTATCTTGTGTCGACTTCGTACTCCACTCTGTCATTATTTATTTTGTTTATTTTGTTTTCTTTGTTTTGTTGGGTATCTTATATTGGTTGTCCAGCGTAGAGAAATATGTGTGCAGGGGTCTGTCCAGTGGTGTCGTGTTTGGTTTTATGGTTGTATATGTTAAGTACTGTTTCCATTTTGCTCAATTTGGTTTCTTCGTCATCGGATGTTTTAATTATGCGAATCTTTTCATTAATTGTTTTATGTAGTCTTTCTATGTCCGCCACACCAGTTTTTGTTGTGTTAAGCTGCAATTCGACTTCCTCACTCTCCAGCCATCTCTTGAGGGCTAAACTGGAAAATGCGCCGTCTCTGTCCGCCTTTAGTAACTTTGGCTTGCCAAGCTGGTTGAATATGCGCATAAGCGCGTTTTTGCATTCTATCCAATCTTTTGTTTTTATTTCTTCTAATGTGGCAAATTTCGAATAAATGTCTATGCAACTAACGTAATGTTTGCCTTCGGATGAGTAAATGTCTATCATGAATTTTTCGCGGCAATGTTCTGGTTTGGGTGTGGTTTTCATTGGCATGTCTGTATTTCGGCACTCATTTATTATATTCTGAATAAGTAGCTGGCTATTAGGGAAATAGTAAGTTTCTCCGAAAAGTTTAGTAGTTTTCTGTATGCCTGGGTGTAGAAGTTTTTCATGAGCAGTCAAGATCAGTTCCTTAAATTCCGCAAAAGTGGTTATGTTTTTTAACAAAATCGTGCTACGCAGGATTTTTGTATATTTGGTGTTTATGACTAATTTATGTGCGGCCTGAATGACTTCGAAATCAGCGTCACTCTCAATATACAACGCACTTTTCTTACCACAAAAATGGTCTATCAAATATTGTTCGGCTTTTTCCCTGGTCATAATGTCGTAAAATATTTGGGTGATGTGTTTTTTGAAATATTTCGTAACTTTAATGTCTGGTGGTCCTTTTGAAAATATAACTTGTCTGTTAAATGTATTTAGAGGTCTTTCTGTAATAAAAATTAAATCACTATTGTCCTCTTCTGCACTATGTTGGGTTTGTTCGCTCAAATGTGTCTCCTCAAGTTTTATTCTGGACAGAGCATCCGCCACGCAATTTTCTTTTCCTTTTATATATTTTATATCAAAATCGAATTCGGATAATTTTACTCTCCATCGGGTTAGTTTTGAATTTGGGTCTTTCATACGGTACAACCAGCTCAATGGTTGATGGTCACTGGATATTTCAAAGTGTCTTCCAAGTAGGTAGTGTCGAAAAGTCTTTGTCGCCCATACAATTGCTAAGAGTTCTTTTTCAATTGTGCTGTAATTTATTTCGTGTTCATTAAGTGTTCGGCTAATGTAGCTAAGTGGGTGTCCATCTTGTGACAGTACTGCCCCCAAAGCGACATCACTTGCGTCTGTGGTTAAAGTGAATTTCTTTGTAAAGTCGGGTACTTTAAGAATTGGGTCTTCTGATATTAGATATTTTAATTTTTTAAATGCAGAGTCATATTCTGGGTTGGTAGTGTCAATTTTCATGTTCTTTTTTAAACACTTAGTCATGGGTTTGGCTATGTCTGCAAAGTTTGGAATAAATTTACGATAATATCCTGTCAGTCCAAGAAAAGCTTTTATTTCTCTTGGTTTAGTGGGAATTGGATATTTTTGAATGGCTTCAATTTTTTCAGGGTTTGGTTTTATTCCATCTGGTGTTAGAACATGTACTAAAAATGTGGTTTCTTGCTTGAGAAACTCACATTTGTCAAGCTGATTTAGCTAATTTAAGGTTGCCTTTTGCTAATTTTTCGAAAACTAGTCCGAGCGATTGCAGGTGTTCATCAAGGGATGTCGAGAATACAATTATGTCGTCCAAATACACAAGACAGTGTTTGTTTAAGAGTGGTCTTAAAATATCATTCATGCACCGTTGAAAGGTGGCTGGCGCGTTTTTTAATCCGAATGGCATGCGCAAATATTCATAATGACCGTGCTTGGTAGAAAAGGCTGTCTTTGAAACTGATTCTGGATCCATTTCGATCTGGTGGAAACCCTTTGCCAAGTCTATAGTTGTGAAGTAATTACATCTGCCCAATTTTCCCAAGATTTCGTCCATGTTTGGGATTGGGTGTCTGTCTCCTACTGTTATTTCATTTAATTTTCGGTAGTCTATTACAATTCTAAATTTCTGTTTGCCTGATGCATCTTGTTTCCTTGGAACCACCCAGATGGGGCTATTGTAAGGTGAATTACTGGTACGTATAATACCTTGATTTAGCATATCTTGTATTTGGCTTTCATAAGCCTGTGGGTAACTGTATTTAGAGTAAAGTGGTAGATTGTGCTTTGTATTGATAGTATGTTTGGTTTGATTAGTAAATGTCAACTTATCACCTTCATGGTACTGTATGTCATGGTATTGCTGCAGGAGTGCGCACAATCTTTGTTTTTCTTCGTTATTTAAATGTTCCAATCTGTATAGGTCTGATTCTAAAATGGGTGAAATTTTATTTGGCTGTCTGAGCATGGTGTCAGGTATCATATTTACATTTTGAAAATGACTCTGTTCATGTGTTGCTATTCCTTCTATTAATTTGTATTTGTTGTTGTAAAGAGTTACCTCTTGATCGCGGTAACTTATTGTTGCTTTTGCTTCTGCTAAAAGTTTTCTTCCTAATAAAAGATCGTAATTCTCAGAGAAAGGGTGCAATAAAAATTCATTTGTTGTTGGGAACCAAATCTTTGAAGGTATGGTTATACTTTTGTTGACAATGAGCGGTCCATTGCTGGTATGAATAAGAGTATTAGTATTCTGGATTGGTAAGTCAAATATATTTTTAGATGTCATGTTAACTGTTGATCCGGTATCAATAAGGCATTTCAAATTATTTTCTTTGTATTTAATTGTTATATATTGGGGTTTTCCAAGGCTTGTGGCTGAAAATTTTCGGCCTGTTCAACATTGGGTTCTTGGTTGTCATTGTTTGTCTCGTCTGTATTAATCTGCTGTAACTGTTGTGTTCTTTGTAAATTTTGGTTGTTTTCGTCAATTTGATATTGATTTTCTGGATAATAGTCTGAATGGTCGTAAGTTGGATAATAAAAATAGTCATATGGAATACACTGCTGATAAAAAGCGTCCTCTTGATATAATGTTTCGCCAACACTCATCCCAGTCTGTACACTATTAGCTGGTCTTAATCGGGTACATAGGAACTTGAATTTTGTGTTGATTGTTGATTTTGATATTGGGGTTGTTGTCCGAACCTATTCTGATCGAATGCATTGTTTCGATTGGTGTTAAAAATTGGTCGAGGTGTAAAGTTTGTACGTTGATTTGGTTGAAAAGCATTGTTTTGTTGGCTTGGTTGAAAAACATTGTTTTGTTGGCTTGGTTGAAAAACATTGTTTGGATTAGGGTGGTAGGGTATTGGATGACGATAAAGTGGGTGGTGTTTGATAAATTTGTGGAGCTTGATATGGTATTGGTGAATTATAATGTAGGAAAGGTGTTGGATATTTTCTGATATTGTTAGACTGATTAGTATTTTGATTAAAGGACTTTTGTGGCTTATCAGAGAAATTTTGTTTTTGGACATGTGTACTTGTATGATTTATTTGTTCGTACATGCCCTTCTCTTGTAAAAGGTTTATAAGTGATCGCAAATCTGGTATGTTGTGGTTATTTATTCTTAAATAAATGTGTGTAGGTAATTTTTCAATTAGTGATTCTATACTGGATTTTATTAATTTCAAATAAAAAGTCTTTTCTTCAAGATCTTGTTCTAATTCAAGCTTACTAGTAAGTGTTTGTCTGCGGCTTTCTGCTTCTTCCAGGAATGCTCGTACATTGCCTCGAAATGGGGTCTTTCGAAACTCTTCTAAAAGAACGTGGTTAGGGGTCTGGGGTTTATAGTTGAGTACCAATTGTCTTCTAAGCTGCTGCCAGGTGTACATGTCATAGGCTCCAATGCAGCGCATAACTTCTCCGCTGATGCTGCGTTCAATATGCCCAAATATGATCTGCTGTTGGCGTTCATCTCCGGTAGCATAAAGAGCCAGTATGTAATCAATTCGACTCACAAAGGTGTATAGTGAGCCTGGATCACCGTTGAATTTCTCCACATTGCCAATCTGGTAGGCAACCTGGGTCATGTTGCTGTCTGATAGTGGTGGCACAATTGCTGGTTCTTGAGCCATTTTTGATTTTTGGATTATTTATTTATTTTTTTTTTATAATATATATATATATTTTTTTGTTTTTTTATTATTATTATTTAGTTATTATATTATTATTATCGTGTATGTTTTTTTTTTTTTTTTTTTTTTTTAATATTGTTTAATTTAAAATGTTGTCTTCTTATTTATTATTCTTATTTTTAATTTTTATCAAATAGAATTTTCACTTATTTATTTATTATTCTTATTTTTAATACGTTTTAATTTTCGCTTATTAATTTATTATTCTTATTTTTAAATTTTTTTTTTTTTTTTAAGATAGGTTTTGATTTTCACAAGGGTTGCACTATAGCTTTTTCGTGGGTCTTTGAGGTAACCAATTGGATTTACAGCCTCTCACAAATTCAATAGCGACTTCCTGATAATAAATTCAGGTTTGTTTAGGCAAATTGTGATTTTTCGGTTTCACTTTATTGTCGAGGTTTAATTAAAAACTTAAAGCGATATTAACCGTCACGTGGGTGCCCGTTAGCGTGGTACTTTTGTCAGTGAACAAAAAGAACACAGGAATTGGCAAATCTGGTTACCGCATCAAGGAACTTTAACACTGATCACATCGACTGCGCCAATTGCAAATAAATGGTTGCAATAAATAGTTTTGAGTCTATTAAATGGACCGTTCCGAATATGAACTAAGACCAACGCTGAAAATTAAGTTTTGCCAAAATAAAACGAATCAAAATTTCGGGATCGATTGTGTTGTTTATTGATTAACGTTCAGCTTAAGACTAAAAATCAAATGAAAGTGAAAATGAGGAGAAGCCTCTGTGCTTAAAGAATATGTTAGTGTTTTTGGGAGAGCATTGCTCTTAGATGCTTAAGTATTTTGAGAGAGCATTGCTCTTGGATTCTTAAGTGGAGGAGAAGCCTCAGAGAGAGCAGGCAGACTTTAAGATTTGTTTACAAGAATGGCTAAGTGCCGCTGTCAAAGAATTTGTTTATTAGAATGCATACTGCGCAGATGGCATACAGTATGGGGGTGTCAATATAATTAAACCAAAATGCAGAGTGGATATTTTTGTTATTTGATCCACATTAGCATGGTGGTCACATATTGTTTACGTTATGATCTGGATGCGGCTTTTCAATATGTTTACTCTACGTTATGTGGTTTTGTATGTGAATATGTCACTATATGTATAAATGTAAGTAAGAATACATAGATATAAGCAATGTATGTGCGGGTTAGCTGAACCCAACTTCAGCACACTTTGATTTATTCAAATAAAGAACCTCGAACAGAGCAGAAGCTAAGCTCTTTAAAATAGCACCTTTCATATGGCGACCGTGACAGGACGATTGCAGGGCGATTGCAGGACGCACACGAAGTGTTTAAAGTATTGTGCTAATAATTACAGTCGACTGATCTCAGTTCGACTATAAATTAAATAAATTAATAAATTCAAATGACATTATAAAACATAATAATTGATGGCGGAAGAGCCACAATTCTCAAACGCACAGCCCACGACACAAAGGGACTTGCCAACGTTGGAAGAAGCTCTGCAGCAAAATCCTGCAGATGGACCACGCCCACTCACAATAGCTGAGTACCGGGCAAGGCAGGAAAGGAAGGAACCAAAGAAGCACAAATGCTCCGGAAAAAGGGTAAAGCTACTTAAACAACGCCGACTGGTTAAGGAAATGACCCAGTTGGCCAGAGACGAGGCATCCCGACAACGCTACAAAGAGCGTCTTGAGGACATCGAAAGCAAGATTTCGCAAGGTGCGAAACAACGCAAACGAGCTGCATAAATAAATGCCAATGCCCCAATTTGCCTTAATTTTAATTTCTAAACCCAAGCCGATGCGGGAAACTGCTGCTTGAAAAACACTAATATCTGTTAGGCTTTTTACTAACAATGCGGTTGGACAATTTTTTTTATATTGTAAACAAATATGTGAGCCAACCACATTTATTAACAACTAATATTTCCACGTCTCCGCTACTGAGTATATATATATATTCAGCTGCAAAAAAAAATTTTTTTTAATGACAGAATATAACAATTCTTATCTTCATTAAACGTAAACATTATTTTTATTTTTGATTTTCTAGAAGAATAAATTAATATCATAATAATGAGAAAAAACTCATAAATAGAAAAAAAAACGTTTCATTGAAAATACACAAAAAAAAAATGGGATGGTTTAGCGATTCTAGTGAGGCAAAGGACAATACTGCCAACGTAGTTAATAACGTAAAAATTATAGATCACACAGACGATATAAATGCGTTGTGGATCTTATTGCTGATCATTACAATAGTACTACTTTTACAATTTCTGCTTACAATTTATGTTAAGCATAACAAGATCATCAAAAGACGTTATATAAATAGGGCAAATCGTTTAGACCAGATTAAAAAAAAAATAATATGGATTAGAAGAAAGCTTAATAAAAACTTTTTTTAATGACAAGAATGGAATGGAGCGAAATAGCGATACGAATAGACGAATTTCGCTTCAGGTTCGATAAGTCTTATAAATGTATCAATAGAGACGCAGTAATAAAATCCGAAACTTTGAAAAATCATATAGAGATATTAGTAGGAGAATATAATAACATAGTTACATTAGTAAATAAATATGCAAATAGGCTCACATCGGAACATAATAACAAATGTTTGAGGGTTATAAAATCCCTAAACACAAGATTAAATAACATCAGAAAAAGAAGGCATATTCTGATAGATGTACCAGAAAGTCATTGACTTAGACTTGTTGAATTCAACACAGACCACTTCAAAGAACTAGACGAATCTGTTCAATCAAGCGGCGCTAAGTCCGATAGTGACATTGAAACGCTAGAAGGAAGCGACCGAATTGAATTTAAATCTGAACCAATAACAATTTCTGAAATGGCACAGACATTGATAGAATTTATCAGGCTAGCCACATCTCTGATACCAGAGTTTGATGGTAAACCAGAAAATCTTCAAAGTTTTTTGGATGCTCTAGGTCTACTAGATAGCTTAAAGAGCACACATGAAACGACAGCAGTAAGCCTAATAAAAACTAAACTTAAAGGCCATGTAAGAAACCTTATAAGTAATGAGCAGACGATTGCTGCAATCATTACCCAACTGTCAAGTGCAGTAAAAGGAGAATCGGTAGAAGTGATATCTGCCAAGCTTCTGAATCTACAACAGAGAAATAAAACGGCTAACCAATACACCCAAGAGGTGGAGAAACTGACAAAGGCCCTTGAAGGTGCCTATATCAGTGATGGTCTCAGCCAGTCCTTAGCAAATAAATACAGCACTACAACAGCTGTAAAAGCAATGACACAGAATTGCTCCATTGATAAGGTAAAACTTATCATGCAAGCAGGCACATTCACAAACATGAATGATGCCATCTCCAAATTTGTAAACAGTTGCACAGAGATAACAGGTCAAAGTAACACTGTACTCTATTATCGACGAGGTGCAAATAATTATAATAGAGGCGCCCGGGGTTATAATCGTGGAAGAAATAACTACCACAACAATTACAACCGAGGCAGCAATAACAACAATAATAATAACTATAATAACCGTGGAGGTAGGCGAGGCCAAAACCAAGGGAGAGGCCGCGGAAACTACAACCATGGTAATAATAATAATAGCAGAGTGAGAATCGCGCAAAATACGTCGGAAAACTAACAGAACCCTTTAGGAAACAACCAATAAATGTAAAAGTTCATTCCATCAATTATAGTCTTAATATATTCGTAACCTTCTATAATCATTCAACTGGAAATAAACTAACATTTCTCATAGATACTGGTGCAGATATCTCACTTTTGAAAGTAAATTCTGATAACTTCATAATTCAAAATGAAAAAATAATAAACATCGAAGGCATAGGCCAAGGTGTGATAAAGTCTCAAGGAACAACCTTAATAGAACTCCAATCAACAAAATATATTATCCCACATGAATTTCATTTGGTAAACCCAAATTTTGCAATACCATGTGATGGAATAATAGGCATTGATTTTATAAAGAAATTCAATTGTCAACTAGATTTCAAACCAAGTGAAGACTGATTTATAAATAGACCCCAAAATTTAAATTATCCAATATATGTTCCGATAACATATAGCGCTGGCAACAATACAGTTCTTCTGCCAGCCAGATCACAAGTTATTCGGAAAATAGCCATTAATGTTGTAAATGATTTCATAATTGTTCCTAATCAAGAAATACACAATGGGATTTATGTTGCAAATACAATAGCAGCATCCAAACATGTATACGTTCGACTTCTAAATACACCTAATTTCGACCAAGTGGTCATAGTAAATAAAATACAATATGAAAATCTAAAAGATTATGACATTCATAATACCGACACTGGAAATAGAAGCGAACAAATACTTTCAAAACTAAAGAAAAATTTTCCAGACCAATTTAAAAATCAATTAACAGAATTATGCACACAGTATAGTGATGTGTTCGGACTGGAAACCGAACCTATAACAACAAATAATTTTTATAAACAAACATGAACCCATTTATATAAAAAACTATAGAAGCCCGCATAGCCATATTGAGGAAATTCAAAAACAAGTAGGGAAATTAATAAGCGACAAAATCGTCGAAGCGTCTGTATCTGAGTATAACAGCCCACTCTTGCTAGTTCCAAAAAAATCATTACCAAATTCACAAGAGAAAAATGCCGATTAGTAATTGACTATCGTCAAATAAACAAAAAACTTCTTTCTGACAAATTTTCACTCCCTAGAATTGATGACATTTTAGATCAATAAGGTCGAGCTAGGAATAGGAATATAACATCCTTTTCAACGAGCAATGGCTCATATCGCTTCACGCGATTACCATTTGGTCTTAAAATAGCACCAAATTCATTTCAGAGGATGATGACTACATCATTCTCGGGATTAGAGCCCTCTCAGGCATTCCTTTACATGGATGACTTAATGGTGATAGGATGTTCCGAAAAACACATGATTAAAAACTTAACTGACGTTTTTAATGTATGTAGGAAATATAACCTAAAGTTGCATCCAGAAAAATGTTCATTTTTCATGCACGAAGTGACATTCCTAGGTCACAAATGCACAGACAAAGGAGTATTGCCAGATGACAAGAAATATGACGTCATCAAAAATTATCCTGTCCCTCATGATGCGGACAGTGCAAGACGATTTGTAGCATTCTGCAACTATTATCGTCGATTTATAAGGAACTTCGCCGACTATTCACGGCACATAACTAGATTATATAAAAAGAATGTCCCTTCTGAATGGTCAAGCGAATGCCAGAACGCATTCGATTACCTAAAAGAAAATCTTATGCACCCCACACTATTACAATATCCTGATTTTCGCAAAGAATTTTGCATTATAACGGATGCTAGTAAACAAGCTTGCGGAGCGGTTCTAACTCAGAACCGTAACGGGATTAAGCTCCCAATAGCTTATGCATCACGTTCATTTACAAAAGGAGAAAGCAATAAGAGTACAACGGAACAAGAACTAGCGGCAATTCATTGGGCAATTACCCATTTTAGACCATACATTTATGGCAAACATTTCACCATTAAAACGGACCACAGACCATTAACGTACCTATTTTCTATGACTAATCCCAGTTCTAAATTAACTCGCATGCGGTTAGAGCTTGAAGAATACGACTTCACAGTAGAATACCTAAGGGGGAAAGATAATTTTGATAAAAGGAAAGATAAGGAACTCAAAGACATGCAACATAAAGTCCTGAAAGTCACTACCAGGCAACAAAGTAGACAAGAAAACTGTACAGTAACAAATAAGGAACTATTGCCTAGGCAAAGTATCCAAAATGTATCCAAGCCCAACGTACACGAAGTCATAACAAATGATGAAGTACGAAAAGTAGTGACCTTGCGAATAACTGAACCTATTTGTTTACTAAAACGAGGAAATAAAGTTATTGCAAGAATTGATGTTGACGATTTATATACCAATGGAATTTTTGATTTAGGTCAGTTCTTCCAAAGGCTTGAAATGCAAGCCGGTATACTAAAAATCAGCCAACTCAAATTGGCACCGAGTGAAAAAATCTTTGAAGCCATTTCAATAGATAATTTCAAAAATATGGGCAATATAAAATTGAAATCATTAAGAGTAGCGCTACTCCTGCCGGTGACCATTATAAAAACTGAAAAAGAGATACAATCGATACTGTCTACATATCATGACGATCCAATTCAAGGAGGTCATACAGGCATTACAAGAACGCTAGCGAAAATAAAAAGACACTATTATTGGGAAAATATGACTCGTCATATAAAAGAGTACATACGTAGATGTCATAAATGACAAATGTCAAAAACAACGACACATACAAAGACCCCAATGACTCACACAGAAACCCCAACAAATGCTTTTGATATAGCGATAGTGGACACAGTTGGTCCACTACCGAAATCAGAATATGGCAACGAATACATCGTCACACTAATATGTGATTTGACGAAGTATCTAGTAACCATACATGTTGCGAATAAGAGCGCAAATACTGTCGCAAAAGCTATATTCGAAAATTTTATACTAAAGTACGGTCCAATGAAGACGTTCATTTCGGACATGGGTACCGAGTATAAAAACAATGTAATTCAAGATATGTGTAAATATATGAAAATTGAAAATCTTACATCCACTGCATATCACCACCAGACTTTAGGGACAATCGAACGAAGTCATAGAACATTCAATGAATACATTCGTTCATACATCTCTGCAGATAAAACTGATTGGGACGTTTGGATACAATACTTTACATATTGTTTCAACACAACACCATCAGTCATGCATAATTACTGTCCATATGAACTAGTCTTTGGAAGATTACCAAGGCAGTTAGCAAATTTTAATAAAACAGATAGAATAGAACCACTGTATAATATAGAAGATTACTCAAAGGAAATAAAATTTAGATTAGAAATAGCATATAAAAGAGCTAGACTTTTGTTAGAAAAAGCTAAGTCTTATAGAAAACAACTTTATGATAAGAAAACTTCAGATTTTCAATTAAAAATAGGAGATAAAGTTATACTAAGGAACGAATCGGGTCATAAGTTAGATCCAGTATATATGGGCCCTTATACTGTAGAAACCATAGAAGACAGAGATAACATAGTAATTAGAAATACAAAACAAAAGAAGCAAAAAGTACATAAGGATAGACTAAAAATATACAATCAATGAAACGTTTCATTTCACTTAAGAAAAGGTCTGATCAACCTCAAAACAAAAAAAAAAAACCACAAAAAAAAATTTAATTATTTTTCCTTCTAAGAAAGTTAAACATAAATCCAAAAATATCGTATTTCAACATACATTTTTTGTATTATTCTGTCTTTATACAAAAATGCTTTAAGACAAAACATTGCTAATAATTAATAAGAAAAATCAATATCAAAAAATTTTTCCTTTCTAAACACAATATTAATATTGAGAACTCAATGACTACATATATTACGTCATTTCTTTAAAAAGGGAGGTGTAGCATATTGGACTAATCTACCCTAAAAATACAATAAATGATTGGGTATAACATAGCGTCAATACATTGTGACACTTTGTCATAATAAATATAAATATACAAATATACAAAAAGACCACCAAAAACTACGTAAGCACTCCAGCGCCCCAGTAATACGATCTAACGCTTATACATAAGCCGATCGCGGAGCGTGGGAATGCTGAGCATGCACTTTGCAGCTCAAGTGGTCAATGCCTTCTGCATACATATGTATATGTATAAATGTAAGTAAGAATACATAGATATAAGCAATGTATGTGCGGGTTAGCTGAACCCAACTTCAGCACACTTTGATTTATTCAAATAATGAACCTCGAACAGAGCAGAAGCTAAGCTCTTCTTTCATTAAACATCAAAATAGCACCCTTTAAAATAGCACCTTTCATACTGATAAAGGGGCCTATTTGGAACGGTGAAAGCAGTCTTGGAACGGGATTCTTGATCTAAACAGATCTGCCAAAAGGCATCTTTGAGGTCAATTTTGGAAATGCAATGTACCGGTGAAAGACGACTTACCAGTCCATCCATAATTGGGATTGGGTATGCGTCCTTTACTGTGACTGCATTTAATTTTTTGCATCGAGACAAAATCGCACCTTGCCTGGTTTGATATGCAAGCTAACTGGAGATGACCAAGGCCAAGTCAATGACATCCATCTTAATCATGCGATCGATTTCTATACATAAAAGTTTTTCTTTAGCAGGCGAAAGTGGATAAAATCGTTGTTTGATTGGTTTCGCATTGGATGTATCGATATTGTGCTCTATCAGGTTAGTCAATCCTAAGCCCTCGTTCTCGAATGATGGGAAAAAGTCCATTACTTTCTGCAATTTTAATTTTTGTGAATCAGACAATCGTACGCGACTAGAGTCTTCTTCGGGTTCAAAGTTGATTTCGTTGTTTGCTTAAAAGAAATTCCAAACGTATACCAGAAATCCATTCCGCATATTACGCTTTGCTTTATGGAAGGAACTATTAAGAATTCGAAGTTATTATCCACTGAGTTCTAAGTCAAGGGAATTTGTATAGTGCCTGCAACATTTTGCGTTTGGCCATCAGCAGTTCGTACAACCGATTTAAATTTATTAAATGGCTTAGTTGATAATAATTGTTGTGCTAGCTCACCACCTATAACACTTTTGTTGGCGCCACTGTCTAGGAGAGCTAAATGCGATTGACCAAATATGTCAATGTGTGTGAAAGGTCGAATATCGTTCTTATTGTGAACGATTGATGAAATCGTAAAACGGTCGAATGATCGTTTACGAATCGAAAAATTTGCGAATTCGCCATGATGATCGATGTTTTCGATGATGAAGTAAATTTCCCCTAAATATTTGCAATTTACGATTTGCATACTCCAGTAATTTCACATGATATGGATTAAAAGTTTGGGTTATTGTTACGTCAGGTTGAGTTGAAGGCCGAATGGAATGAACATCATTTGCCACAGAATTTGGTTCTGTTTGTATTTTCGAGGCTAACGGCGGACATTCGTTTTGTTCGCATAACGAATGCCCTGCTGAGAGTTTTCCGATGTCGATTTACATTTTGCGCAGTTGGGTTTATACACCTCCGGTGTTCCGCAACCATAACAAAAAATACGGCGTGTCTTAAGGCAATTCTGGTAAACGTGACCTGATTCATCGCAGTTCCAGCACTTAATTTTCTCAGAAGTCCTAACGACACAAATCTCGTCCTCGACATCCTCTTCTTCCTCAGACTGATCTTCGGAATCATATTCATGCAGGATTGCGTTAACAAAACGCTTGCTTGTGTTCGGACGTTGGATTGGCTTTGTCCGGGTGCTTCGAAAGAAATCTTCGTGACGATGACATTCCTTACGCAATGTTGCTAAGTTTGGGGTGTCTATGTGCAGTAATTCGTGCTTGATCTCCGGTTTGAGATTATGACGAACTTCTACAGTAATCTCACTGTCCTGCATTGGTTCACTAAGGGAATCTGCAATTGCATCCAAAAAATCATCAAAATTTTCTGTGCTACTCTGTGTGCGGCGACGCATAGCAATTTTAATTTCACGATCAGATCTCTGATCTTGATATCTTTCCTTTAAACGCCTGCATAACACGTTCCAATTCATGTAAATTAGCGAAATGGGAAAGAAGTTCGAAGTTTCCGTTCAGGCTTTGCGAAGTGAGACAATTTACGCGGTAAATAAAATCCTCAATGGCAATGTCGTTGGCTGAACCGCTGAATTTAATACGCCAATTTGATATAATATTTGAAATCCTATCAGGTCTATCCAAAGAAAGATCACTTCGATCGCTATGAAAGTCTGGTTAAGTCCTAACATGTGAATTGTTATTTCTTTCTGAGTTTATTTCGGGAGCGTCTCGACCGAAATTATTTTGTATGTCTTGCTGCAGCTCACTCTGTCCATTATTTACAAATGTGGATTTATTCAATTGAGTGAACGCCATAGTGATTTCTTCTGTCACTGATTGTAGCATGCTTGCTTGAAAGGCCTGCATTGAACTTTGGACTATTTGCTGAACACGGTCTTCTGTCACAACTCTGGAATCTGAACTATCCCCGCTACAAATTTCCTGTTGGGAATTTGGATCAGACTTCTCATGTTGTTTGGCTGTATTCCGAGAACCTGAACGGGTCATCATTCTGTTACCTTGAGATTTAGTTGACAAAGGCAAATGAGATCCTAACTCGGATTGAGAACATGGCTGGCCACATATGGGGCATTTGTCATGGTTCTTAAGGTAATTGTCAAGGCAATGTTTGTGAAAAGAATGTTTACAACGGGTTTCAACCAAATCCAGATTACGTACTGGCCCGTTGCAGATGGTGCATGTCACCGACGCATCCGTATCTACGTCAACTAAATTTTCATTACTTATCATCATCATTTTCTAAGCTTCTAGAAGAATATATAAAGTCTAACAATTCCTCTCGTTAGAACAAGAAAAATAAGCGGTAAGATCTAACGATCAAAGATAAGCGAAAAAAGATAATGAGTACGCGCTAAGATCCAACGATCAACGCTAAGCGACAAAAAGATAAGAGTTAAGCGACCAAAAATAAAACCTGCGGGTAGCCCTGAGTAGCAAAGCAGTAGGTTGTATAATTCAATAGGTACGAAAAGCTAACGGGGTGTGCATACAGAGTTGTAAAATAAATGTCATTTATTTATTTATGAACTCCGCACTGTATCCCGTACTCGGTCCCGTACTCGGTCCCGTACTCGGTCCCGTACTGGTCCAGTTCTCGGTCCCGTACTGGTGCCGTACTCGGTCCCGTACTGGTGCCGTACTCGGTCCCGTACAGGTCCCGTACAGGTCCCGTACTGGTCCCACACTGGTCCCGTACGGGTCCCGTACTTGGTCACGTACTCTGTCCCGTACTAGTCCCGTACTCGGTCCCGTACTCGGTCCCGTACTCGGTCCCGTACTCGGTCCCGTACTCCGTCCCGTACTCGGTCCCGTACTTGGTCCCGTACTCGGTCCCGTACTCGGTCCCGTACTCGGTCCCGTACTCGGTCCCGTACTCGGTCCCGTACTCTGTCCCGTACTGGTCCCGTACTAGTCCCGTACTAGTCCCGTACTCGGTCTCGTACTGGTCATGTACTCCGTCCCGTAATCGGCCCCGTACTGGTCGCGCACTGGTCCCGTACTAGTCACGTACTCGGTCCCGTACTAGTCCCATACTCGGTTTCGTACTCGGTCCCGTACTGGTCCCGTCCTCGGTTCCGTATTCGGTCCTGTACTCGGTCCCGTACTCGGTCCCGTACTCGGTCCAGTACTCGGTCCCGAACTCGGTCCCGTACTCGGTCCCGTACTCGGTCCCGTACTCGGTCCCGTACTAGTCCCGTACTCGGTCCCGTACTCGGTCCCGTAGTCGGTCGCGTACTCGGTCCCGTACTGGGTCCCGTACTCGGTCCCGTACTCGGTCCCGTTCTCGGTCCCGTACTCGGTCCCGTACTGTTTCGTACTGGTCCCATACTCGGTTTCGTACTCGGTCCCGTACTCGGTCCCGTACTGGTCCCGTACTCGGTCCCGTACTGGTCACGTACTCCGTCCCGTAATCGGCCCCGTACTGGTCCCGCACTGGTCCCGTACTAGTCACGTACTCGGTCCCGTACTAGTCCCGTACTCGGTCCCGTACTCGGTCCCGTACTCGGTCCCGTACTCGGTCCCGTACTCGGTCCCGAATTCGGTCCCGTACTCGGTCCCGTATTCGGTCCCGTACTCGGTCCCGTACTCGGTCCTGTACTCGTCTCATACTCGGTCCCGTACTCGATCCCGTACTCGGTCCCGTACTCGGTCCCGTAGTGTTCCGTACTGGTCCCATACTCGGTTTCGTACTCGGTCCCGTACTGGTCCCGTCCTCGGTTCCGTATTCGGTCCCGTACTCGGTCCAGTACTCGGTCCCGAACTCGGTCCCGTACTCGGTCCCGTACTAGGTCCCGTACTCGGTCCCGTACTCGGTCCCGTACTCGGTCCCGTACTCGGTCCCGTACTCGGTCCCGTACTCGGTCCCGTACTCGGTCCCGTACTCGGTCCCGTACTCGATCCCGTACTCGGTCCCGTACTCGGTCCCGTACTCGGTCCCGTACTCGGTCCCGTACTCGGTCCCGTACTCGGTCCAGTACTCGGTCCCGAACTCGGTCCCGTACTCGGTCCCGTACTCGGTCCCGTACTCGGTCCCGTACTAGTCCCGTACTCGGTCCCGTACTCGGTCCCGTAGTCGGTCGCGTACTCGGTCCCGTACTGGGTCCCGTACTCGGTCCCGTACTCGGTCCCGTTCTCGGTCCCGTACTCGGTCCCGTACTGTTTCGTACTGGTCCCATACTCGGTTTCGTACTCGGTCCCGTACTCGGTCCCGTACTAGTCCCGTACTCGGTCCCGTACTGGTCACGTACTCCGTCCCGTAATCGGCCCCGTACTGGTCCCGCACTGGTCCCGTACTAGTCACGTACTCGGTCCCGTACTAGTCCCGTACTCGGTCCCGTACTCGGTCCCGTACTCGGTCCCGTACTCGGTCCCGAATTCGGTCCCGTACTCGGTCCCGTATTCGGTCCCGTACTCGGTCCCGTACTCGGTCCTGTACTCGTCTCATACTCGGTCCCGTACTCGATCCCGTACTCGGTCCCGTACTCGGTCCCGTAGTGTTCCGTACTGGTCCCATACTCGGTTTCGTACTCGGTCCCGTACTGGTCCCGTCCTCGGTTCCGTATTCGGTCCCGTACTCGGTCCAGTACTCGGTCCCGAACTCGGTCCCGTACTCGGTCCCGTACTCGGTCCCGTACTCGGTCCCGTACTCGGTCCCGTACTCGGTCCCGTACTCGGTCCCGTACTCGGTCCCTTACACGGTCCCGTACTCGGTCCCGTACTCGGTCCTGTACTCGTCCCATACTCGGTCCCGTACTCGATCCCGTACTCGGTCCCGTACTCGGTCCCGTAGTGTTCCGTACTGGTCCCATACTCGGTCCCGTACTCGGTCCCGTACTCGGTCCCGTACTCGGTCCCGTACTCGGTCCCGTTCTCGGTCCCGTACTGTTCCGTACTGGTCCCATACTCGGTTTCGTACTCGGTCCCGTACTGGTCCCGTCCTCGGTTCCGTATTCGGTCCCGTACTCGGTCCAGTACTCGGTCCCGAACTCGGTCCCGTACTCGGTCCCGTACTAGGTCCCGTACTCGGTCCCGTACTCGGTCCCGTACTCGGTCCCGTACTCGGTCCCGTACTCGGTCCCGTACTCGGTCCCGTACTCGGTCCCGTACTCGGTCCCGTACTCGATCCCGTACTCGGTCCCGTACTCGGTCCCGTACTCGGTCCCGTACTCGGTCCCGTACTCGGTCCCGTACTCGGTCCCGTACTCGGTCCCGAACTCGGTCCCGTACTCGGTCCCGTACTGGTCCCACACTCGGTTCGTACTCGGTCCCGTACTGGTCCCTTCCTCGGTCCCTTCCTCGGTCCCGTACTAGTCGCGTACTCGTTCCTTTACTCGGTTCCGTACTGGGTCCCGTACTCGGCCCCGTACTCGGCCCCGTACTCGGTCCCGTACTCGGTCCCGTACTCGGTCCCGTACTCGGTCCCGTACTCGGTCCCTTACTCGGTCCCGTACTCGGTCACGTACTCTGTCCCGCACTCGGTCCCGTACTAGTCCCGTACTCGGTCCCGTACTCGGTCCCGTACTCGGTCCCGTACTCGGTCCCGAACTCGGTCCCGTACTCGGTCCCGTACTCGGTCCTGTACTTGTCCCATACTCGGTCCCGTACTCGGTCCCGTACTCGGTCCCGTACTCGGTCCCGTACTCGGTCCCGTACTCGGTCCCTTACTCGGTCCCGTACTCGGTCACGTACTCTGTCCCGCACTCGGTCCCGTACTAGTCCCGTACTCGGTCCCGTACTCGGTCCCGTACTCTGTCCGTACTCCGTCTCGTACTCTGTCCCGTACTCCGTCCCGTACTCGGACCCGTACTCGGTCCCGTACTCGGTGCCGTACTGGTCCCGAACTGGTCCCGTACTCGGTCCCGTACTGGTCCGGTAATGGTCCCGTACTCGGTCCCGTACTCGGTCCCGTACTCGGTCCCGTACTCGGTCCCGTACGCGGTCCCGTACTCGGTCCCGTACTCGGCCCCGTACTCGGTCCCGTACTCAGTCCCTTACTGCTCCTTTACTGGTCCCGTACTCAGTCCCGTACTAGTACTATACTCGGTCCCGTACTGCTACTGTACTCGGTCCCGTACGGGTCCCGTAATCGGTCCCGTACTGGTCCCGCACTCGGTTCCGAACTCGATCCCGTACTGGTCCCGTAATGGTACTATACTCGGTCCCGTACTGTTCCCGTACTCGGTCCCGCACTAGATCCCGTACTCGGTCCCGCACTGGTCCCGTACTTTTCCCGAACTAGCCCCGTACTGGTCCCTTACTCGGTCCTGTACTCGGTCCCGTCCTCGGTCCCGTCCTCGGTCCCGTACTCGGTCCCGTACTCGGTCCCGTACTCGGTCCCGTACTCGGTCCCGTACTCGGTCCCGTATTGGTCAGGTACTGGTCCCTTACTCGTTCCCGTACTGGTCCTGTACGCGGTCCCGTAATCTTTCCCGTACTGGTCCCGTACTGGCCCCGTACTCGGTCCCGTACTGGTTCCGTACTCGGTCCCGTACTGGTACTATACACGGTCCCGTACTGGTCCCGTACTGATCCTGTACTGGTCCCGTACTGGTCCCGTACTGGTTCCGTACTGGTCCCGTATTGGTCCCGTAGTGGTACCGTATTGGTCCCGTACTGGTCCCGCACTCGGTCACGTACTGGTCCCGTATTGGTCCCGTACTGGTCCCGTACTGGTCCCGTACTCGGTCCCTTACTCGATCCCGTACCGGCCCCCTACTCGGTTCTGTACTCGGTCCCTTATTGGTCCCGTACTTGTCCCGTAGTGGTACCGTATTGGTTCCGTACTGGTCCCGTACTGGTCCCGGACTTGGTCCCGTACTTGGTCCCGTACTGGTCCCGTACTCGGTCCCATACTCGGTCCCGTATTGGTCCCGTACTGGTCCCGTACTGGTCCCGTACTGGTCCCGTACTGGTGCCGTATTGGTCCCGTACTTTTCCCGTACTGGTCTCGTACTCGGTCCCGTACTGGTCCCGTACTGATCCTATACTGGTCCCGTACTGGTCCCGTACTGATCCCGTAGTGGTACCGTATTTGTCCCATACTGGTCCCGCACTCGGTCACGTACTGGTCCCGTACTGGTCCCGTACTGGTCACGTACTGGTCCCGTAATGGTCCCGTATTGGTCCCGTAGTGGTACCGTATTGGTCCCGTACTGGTTCCGTACTCGGTCCCGTACTGGTCCCGTACTCAGTCCCGTACTGCTCCTTTACTGGTCCCGTACTTAGTCCCGTACTAGTACTATTCTCGGTCCCGTACTGGTACTATACTCGGTCCCGTACGGGTCCCGTACTCGGTCCCGTACTGGTCCCGCACTCGGTTCCGTACTCGATCCCGTACTGGTCCCGTAATGGTACTATACTCGGTCCCGTACTGTTCCCGTACTCGGTCCCGTACTAGATCCCGTACTCGGTCCCGCACTGGTCCCGTATTGGTCCCGTAGTGGTACCGTATTGGTTCCGTACTGGTCCCGTACTGGTCCCGTACTGGTCCCGTATTGGTCCCGTAGTGGTACCGTATTGGTTCCGTACTGGTCCCATACTGGTCCCGTACTGAACCCGTATTGGTCCCGTACTGGTCCCGTACTGGTCCCGGACTTGGTCCCGTACTGGTCCCGTACTCGGTCCCGTACTCGGTCCCGTACTGGTCCCGTACTCGGTTCCTACTGGTCCCGTACTCGGTCCCGTACTCGGTCCCGTACTCGGTCCCGTACTCCGTCTCGTACTCTGTCCCATACTGCGTCTCGTACTATGTCCCGTAGTCCGTCTCGTACTGTCCCGTATTGGTCCCGTACTGGTCCCGTACTGGTACCGTATTGGTCAAGTACTTTTCCCGTACTGGTCTCGTACTCGGTCCCGTACTGGTCCCGTACTGATCCTGTACTGGTCCCGTACTGGTCCCGTACTGATCCCGTAGTGGTACCGTATTTGTCCCATACTGGTCCCGCACTCGGTAACGTACTGGTCCCGTACTGATCCTGTACTGGTCCCGTACTGGTCCCGTACTGGTCCCGTACTTGGTCACGTACTGGTCCCGTACTGGTCCCGTACTGGAACCGTACCGGTCCCGTACTGATCCCGTACTGTTCCCGTACTGGTCCCGGACTTGGTCCCGTACTGGTCCCGTACTGGTCCCGTACTCCGTCTCGTACTCTGTCCCGTACTCCGTCTCGTACTCTGTCCCGTATTGGTCCCGTACTGGTACCGTATTGGTCCCGTACTTTTCCCGTACTGGTCCCGCACTCGGTCACGTACTGGTCCCGTACTGATCCCGCAGTAGTCCCGTACTGGTCCCGTACTGGTCCCGTACTCGGTCACGTACTGGTCCCGTACTGGTCCCGTACTGGTCCTGTACTGGTCCCGTACTCGGTCCCGTACTGGTCCCGTACCCGGTTCGTACTGATCCACTACTCGGTTCCGTACTCGGTCCCTTATTGGTCCCGTACTGGTCCCGTAGTGTTACCGTATTGGGTCCGTATTGGTCTCGTACTTTTCCCGTACTGGTCCCGTACTCGGTCCCGTACTGGTCCCGTACTGATCCTGTACTGGTCCCGTACTGGTCCCGTACTGATCCCGTAGGGGTACCGTATATGTCCCATACTGGTCCCGCACTCGGTCACGTACTGGTCCCGTACTGGTCCCGTACTGGTCCCGTACTGGTCCCGTACTGGTCCTGTACTGGTCCCGTACTGGTCCCGTACTGGTCCCGTACTGGTCCTGTACTGGTCCCATACTGGTCCCGTACTGGTCCCGTACTGGTCCCATACTGGTCCCGTACTGGTCCCGTACTCGGTCCCATACTAGGTCCCGTACTCTTTCCCGTACTGGTCCCGTACTCCGCCTCGTACTCTGTCCCGTATTGGTCCCGTACTGGTCCCGTACTGGTCCCGTACTCCGTCTCGTACTCTGTCCCGTACTCCGTCTCGTACTCTGTCCCGTATTGGTCCCGTACTGGTCCCGTACTGGTACCGTATTGGTCTCGTACTTTTCCCGTACTGGTCCCGTACTCCGCCTCGTACTCTGTCCAGTATTGGTCCCGTACTGATCCTGTACTGGTCCCGTACTGGTCCCATACTGGTCCCGCACTCGGTCACGTACTGGTCCCGTACTGGTCCCGTACTGGTCCCGTACTTGGTCACGTACTGGTCCCGTACTGGTCCGGTACTGGTCCCGTACTCGGTCCCGTACTCGGTCCCGTACTCGGTCCCGTACTCGGTCCCGTACTCGGTCCCGTACGCGGTCCCGTACTCGGTCCCGTACTCGGTCCCGTACTCGTTCCCGTACTGGTCCCGTACTCCGTCTCGTACTCTGTCCCGTACTCCGTCTCGTACTCTGTCCCGTATTGGTCCCGTACTGGTACCGTATTAGTCCCGTACTTTTCCCGTACTGGTACCGTACTGGTCCCGTACTCGGTCCCGTACTCGGTCCCGTACTCGTTCCCGTACTGGTCCCGTACTCCGTCTCGTACTCTGTCCCGTACTCCGTCTCGTACTCTGTCCCGTATTGGTCCCGTACTGGTACCGTATTAGTCCCGTACTTTTCCCGTACTGGTCCCGTACTCGGTCCCGTACTGGTCCCGTACTGATCCTGTACTGGTCCCGTACTGGTCCCGTACTGATCCCGTAGTGGTACCGTATTTGTCCCATACTGGTCCCGCACTCGGTCACGTACTGGTCCCGTACTGGTCCCGTACTGGTCCCGTACTGGTCCCGTACTGGTCCTGTACTGGTCCTGTACTGGTCCCGTACTGGTCCCGTACTGGTCCCGTACTCCGTCTCGTACTCTGTCCCGTACTCCGTCTCGTACTCTGTCCCGTATTGGTCCCGTACTGGTACCGTATTAGTCCCGTACTTTTCCCGTACTGGTCCCGTACTCGGTCCCGTACTGGTCCCGTACTCGGTCCCGTACTCGGTCCCGTACTCGGTCCCGTACTCGGTCCCGTACGCGGTCCCGTACTCGGTCCCGTACTCGGTCCCGTACTCGGTCCCGTACTCGGTCCCGTACTGGTTCCGTACTCGGTCCCGTACTGGTCCCGTACTCCGTCTCGTACTCTGTCCCGTACTCCGTCTCGTACTCTGTCCCGTACTCCGTCTCGTACTCTGTCCCGTACTGGTCCCGTACTGGTCCCGTACTGGTCCCGTACTGGTCCCGTACTGGTCCCGTACTGGTCCCGTACTGGTCCCGTACTGGTCCCGTACTGGTCCCATACTGGTCCCGTACTGGTCCCATACTGGTCCCGTACTGGTCCCGTACTGGTCCCGTACTGGTCCCGTACTGGTCCCGTACTGGTCCCGTACTGGTCCCGTACTGGTCCCGTACTTGTCCCGTACTCGGTCCCGTACCGGTCTCGTAATGATCCCGAACTGGTTCCGTACTGGTCCCGTACTCGGTTCCGTACTTGTCCCGTACAGGTGCCGTACTGGTCCTGTACTCGGTCCCGTACTCGGTCCCGTACTCGGTCCCGTACTCGGTCCCGTACTCGGTCCCGTACTCGGTCCCGTACTCGGTCCCGTACTCGGTCCCGTACTCGGTCCCGTACTGGTTCCGTACTCGGTCCCGTACTGGTCCCGTACTCCGTCTCGTACTCTGTCCCGTACTCCGTCTCGTACTCTGTCCCGTACTCCGTCTCGTACTCTGTCCCGTATTGGTCCCGTACTGGTCCCGTACTAGTACCGTATTGGTCTCGTACTTTTCCCGTACTGGTCCCGTACTCGGTCCCGTACTGGTCCCGTACTGATCCTGTACTGGTCCCGTACTGGTCCCGTACTGATCCCGTAGGGGTACCGTATTTGTCCCATACTGGTCCCGCACTCGGTCACGTACTGGTCCCGTACTGGTCCCGTACTGGTCCTGTACTGGTCCCGTACTGGTCCCGTACTGGTCCCGTACTGGTCCTGTACTGGTCCCATACTGGTCCCGTACTGGTCCCGTACTGGTCCCATACTGGTCCCGTACTGGTCCCGTACTCGGTCCCATACTAGGTCCCGTACTCTTTCCCGTACTGGTCCCGTACTCCGCCTCGTACTCTGTCCCGTATTGGTCCCGTACTGGTCCCGTACTGGTCCCGTACTCCGTCTCGTACTCTGTCCCGTACTCCGTCTCGTACTCTGTCCCGTATTGGTCCCGTACTGGTCCCGTACTGGTACCGTATTGGTCTCGTACTTTTCCCGTACTGGTCCCGTACTCCGCCTCGTACTCTGTCCCGTATTGGTCCCGTACTGATCCTGTACTGGTCCCGTACTGGTCCCATACTGGTCCCGCACTCGGTCACGTACTGGTCCCGTACTGGTCCCGTACTGGTCCCGTACTTGGTCACGTACTGGTCCCGTACTGGTCCCGTACTGGAACCGTACCGGTCCCGTACTGATCCCGTACTGTTCCCGTACTGGTCCCGGACTTGGTCCCGTACTGGTCCCGTACTGGTCCCCTACTTGGTCCCGTACTCGGTCCCGTACTCCGTCTCGTACTCTGTCCCGTACTCCGTCTCGTACTCTGTCCCGTATTGGTCCCTTACTGGTCCCGTACTGGTCCCGTACTGGTCCCGTACTGGTCCCGTACTGGTCCCGTACTGGTCCCGTACTGGGTCCCGTACCGGTCTCGTAATGATCCCGAACTGGTCCCGTACTGGTCCCGTACTCGGTTCCGTACTTGTCCCGTACTGGTGCCGTACTGGTCCTGTACTCGGTCCCGCAATCGGTCCCGTACTCGGTCCCGTACTCGGTCCCGTACTCGGTCCCGTACTCGGTCCCGCAATCGGTCCCGTACTCGGTCCCGTACTCGGTCCCGCAATCGGTCCCGTACTCGGTCCCGTACTCGGTCCCGTACTCGGTCCCGTACTCGGTCCCGTACTCGGTCCCATACTCGGTGCCGTACTCGGTCCCGTACTCGGTCCCGTACTCGGTCCTGTACTCGGTCCCGTACTGGTTCGTACTCGGTCCCGTACTGGTCCCGTACTCCGTCTCGTACTCTGTCCCGTACTCCGTCTCGTACTCTGTCCCGTACTCCGTCTCGTACTCTGTCCCGTATTGGTCCCTTACTGGTCCCGTACTGGTACCGTATTGGTCTCGTACTTTTCCCGTACTGGTCCCGTACTCGGTCCCGTACTGGTCCCGTACTGATCCTGTACTGGTCCCGTACTGGTCCCGTACTGATCCCGTAGGGGTACCGTATTTGTCCCATACTGGTCCCGCACTCGGTCCTGTACTGGTCCCGTACTGGTCCCGTACTGGTCCTGTACTGGTCCCGTACTGGTCCCGTACTGGTCCCGTACTGGTCCCGTACTGGTCCCGTACTGGTCCCGTACTGGTCCCGTACTGGTCCCGTACTGGTCCCGTACTGGTCCCGTACTGGTCCCGTACTGGTCCCGTGCTGGTCCTGAACAGGTCCCGTACTCGTTTCCGTACTGGTCCCGTACTTCGTCTCGTACTCTGTCTCGTACTCTGTCCCGTACTCCGTCTCGTACTCTGTCCCGTATTGGTCCGGTACTGGTACCGTATTAGTCCCGTACTTTTCCCGTACTGGTACCGTACTGGTCCCGTACTCGGTCCCGTACTCGGTCCCGTACTCGTTCCCGTACTGGTCCCGTACTCCGTCTCGTACTCTGTCCCGTACTCCGTCTCGTACTCTGTCCCGTATTGGTCCCGTACTGGTACCGTATTAGTCCCGTACTTTTCCCGTACTGGTCCCGTACTCGGTCCCGTACTGGTCCCGTACTGATCCTGTACTGGTCCCGTACTGGTCCCGTACTGATCCCGTAGTGGTACCGTATTTGTCCCATACTGGTCCCGCACTCGGTCCCGTACTCGGTCCCGTACTCCGTCTCGTACTCTGTCCCGTACTCGGTCCCGTACTCGGTCCCGTACTCGGTCCCGTACTCGGTCCCGTACTCGGTGCCGTACTCGGTCCCGTACTCGGTCCCGTACTCGGTCCTGTACTCGGTCCCGTACTGGTTCGTACTCGGTCCCGTACTGGTCCCGTACTCCATCTCGTACTCTGTCCCGTACTCCGTCTCGTACTCTGTCCCGTACTCCGTCTCGTACTCTGTCCCGTATTGGTCCCGTACTGGTACCGTATTAGTCCCGTACTTTTCCCGTACTGGTCCCGTACTCGGTCCCGTACTGGTCCCGTACTCGGTCCCGTACTCGGTCCCGTACTCGGTCCCGTACTCGGTCCCGTACGCGGTCCCGTACTCGGTCCCGTACTCGGTCCCGTACTCGGTCCCGTACTCGGTCCCGTACTGGTTCCGTACTCGGTCCCGTACTGGTCCCGTACTCCGTCTCGTACTCTGTCCCGTACTCCGTCTCGTACTCTGTCCCGTACTCCGTCTCGTACTCTGTCCCGTACTGGTCCCGTACTGGTCCCGTACTGGTCCCGTACTGGTCCCGTACTGGTCCCGTACTGGTCCCGTACTGGTCCCGTACTGGTCCCGTACTGGTCCCGTACTGGTCCCGTACTGGTCCCATACTGGTCCCGTACTGGTCCCATACTGGTCCCGTACTGGTCCCGTACTGGTCCCGTACTGGTCCCGTACTGGTCCCGTACTGGTCCCGTACTTGTCCCGTACTCGGTCCCGTACCGGTCTCGTAATGATCCCGAACTGGTTCCGTACTGGTCCCGTACTCGGTTCCGTACTTGTCCCGTACAGGTGCCGTACTGGTCCTGTACTCGGTCCCGTACTCGGTCCCGTACTCGGTCCCGTACTCGGTCCCGTACTCGGTCCCGTACTCGGTCCCGTACTCGGTCCCGTACTCGGTCCCGTACTCGGTCCCGTACTCGGTCCCGTACTCGGTCCCGTACTGGTTCCGTACTCGGTCCCGTACTGGTCCCGTACTCCGTCTCGTACTCTGTCCCGTACTCCGTCTCGTACTCTGTCCCGTACTCCGTCTCGTACTCTGTCCCGTATTGGTCCCGTACTGGTCCCGTACTAGTACCGTATTGGTCTCGTACTTTTCCCGTACTGGTCCCGTACTCGGTCCCGTACTGGTCCCGTACTGATCCTGTACTGGTCCCGTACTGGTCCCGTACTGATCCCGTAGGGGTACCGTATTTGTCCCATACTGGTCCCGCACTCGGTCACGTACTGGTCCCGTACTGGTCCCGTACTGGTCCTGTACTGGTCCCGTACTGGTCCCGTACTGGTCCCGTACTGGTCCTGTACTGGTCCCATACTGGTCCCGTACTGGTCCCGTACTGGTCCCATACTGGTCCCGTACTGGTCCCGTACTGATCCCGTAGGGGTACCGTATTTGTCCCATACTGGTCCCGCACTCGGTCACGTACTGGTCCCGTACTGGTCCCGTACTGGTCCTGTACTGGTCCCGTACTGGTCCCGTACTGGTCCCGTACTGGTCCTGTACTGGTCCCATACTGGTCCCGTACTGGTCCCGTACTGGTCCCGTACTTGTCCCGTACTCGGTCCCGTACCGGTCTCGTAATGATCCCGAACTGGTTCCGTACTGGTCCCGTACTCGGTTCCGTACTTGTCCCGTACAGGTGCCGTACTGGTCCTGTACTCGGTCCCGTACTCGGTCCCGTACTCGGTCCCGTACTCGGTCCCGTACTCGCTCCCGTACTCGGTCCCGTACTCGGTCCCGTACTCGGTCCCGTACTCGGTCCCGTACTCGGTCCCGTACTCGGTCCCGTACTGGTTCCGTACTCGGTCCCGTACTGGTCCCGTACTCCGTCTCGTACTCTGTCCCGTACTCCGTCTCGTACTCTGTCCCGTACTCCGTCTCGTACTCTGTCCCGTATTGGTCCCGTACTGGTCCCGTACTAGTACCGTATTGGTCTCGTACTTTTCCCGTACTGGTCCCGTACTCGGTCCCGTACTGGTCCCGTACTGATCCTGTACTGGTCCCGTACTGGTCCCGTACTGATCCCGTAGGGGTACCGTATTTGTCCCATACTGGTCCCGCACTCGGTCACGTACTGGTCCCGTACTGGTCCCGTACTGGTCCTGTACTGGTCCCGTACTGGTCCCGTACTGGTCCCGTACTGGTCCTGTACTGGTCCCATACTGGTCCCGTACTGGTCCCGTACTGGTCCCATACTGGTCCCGTACTGGTCCCGTACTCGGTCCCATACTAGGTCCCGTACTCTTTCCCGTACTGGTCCCGTACTCCGCCTCGTACTCTGTCCCGTATTGGTCCCGTACTGGTCCCGTACTGGTCCCGTACTCCGTCTCGTACTCTGTCCCGTACTCCGTCTCGTACTCTGTCCCGTATTGGTCCCGTACTGGTCCCGTACTGGTACCGTATTGGTCTCGTACTTTTCCCGTACTGGTCCCGTACTCCGCCTCGTACTCTGTCCCGTATTGGTCCCGTACTGATCCTGTACTGGTCCCGTACTGGTCCCATACTGGTCCCGCACTCGGTCACGTACTGGTCCCGTACTGGTCCCGTACTGGTCCCGTACTTGGTCACGTACTGGTCCCGTACTGGTCCCGTACTGGAACCGTACCGGTCCCGTACTGATCCCGTACTGTTCCCGTACTGGTCCCGGACTTGGTCCCGTACTGGTCCCGTACTGGTCCCCTACTCGGTCCCGTACTCGGTCCCGTACTGGTCCCGTACTGGTCCCGTACTCGGTCCCGTACTCGGTCCCGTACTCGGTCCCGTACTCGGTCCCGTACTCGGTCCCGTACTCGGTCCCGTACTCGTTCCCGTACTGGTCCCGTACTCCGTCTCGTACTCTGTCCCGTACTCCGTCTCGTACTCTGTCCCGTATTGGTCCGGTACTGGTACCGTATTAGTCCCGTACTTTTCCCGTACTGGTACCGTACTGGTCCCGTACTCGGTCCCGTACTCGGTCCCGTACTCGTTCCCGTACTGGTCCCGTACTCCGTCTCGTACTCTGTCCCGTACTCCGTCTCGTACTCTGTCCCGTATTGGTCCCGTACTGGTACCGTATTAGTCCCGTACTTTTCCCGTACTGGTCCCGTACTCGGTCCCGTACTGGTCCCGTACTGATCCTGTACTGGTCCCGTACTGGTCCCGTACTGATCCCGTAGTGGTACCGTATTTGTCCCATACTGGTCCCGCACTCGGTCCCGTACTCGGTCCCGTACTCCGTCTCGTACTCTGTCCCGTACTCCGTCTCGTACTCTGTCCCGTAGTCCGTCTCGTACTCTGTCCCGTATTGGTCCCGTACTGGTCCCGTATTGGTACCGTATTGGTCCCGTACTTTTCCCGTACTGATCTCGTACTCGGTCCCGTACTGGTCCCGTACTGATCCTGTACTGGTCCCTTACTGATCCCGTAGTGGTACCGTATTTGTCCCATACTGGTCCCGCACTCGGTCACGTACTGGTCCCGTACTGGTCCCGTACTGGTCCCGTACTGGTCCCGTACTGGTCCCGTACTGGTCCCGTACTGGTCCCGTACTGGTCCCGTACTGGTCCCGTACTGGTCCCGTACTGGTCCCGTACTGGTCCCGTACTGGTCCCGTACTGGTCCCGTACTCGGTCCCGTACTCGGTCCCGTACCGGTCTCGTAATGATCCCGAACTGGTCCCGTACTGGTCCCGTACTCGGTTCCGTACTTGTCCCGTACTGGTGCCGTACTGGTCCTGTACTCGGTCCCGCAATCGGTCCCGTACTCGGTCCCGTACTCGGTCCCGTACTCGGTCCCGTACTCGGTCCCGCAATCGGTCCCGTACTCGGTCCCGTACTCGGTCCCGTACTCGGTCCCGTACTCGGTCCCGTACTCGGTCCCGTACTCGGTCCCGTACTCGGTCCCGTACTCGGTGCCGTACTCGGTCCCGTACTCGGTCCCGTACTCGGTCCCGTACTCGGTCCCGTACTGGTTCCGTACTCGGTCCCGTACTGGTCCCGTACTCCGTCTCGTACTCTGTCCCGTACTCCGTCTCGTACTCTGTCCCGTACTCCGTCTCGTACTCTGTCCCGTATTGGTCCCGTACTGGTCCCGTACTGGTACCGTACTGGTCCCGTACTGGTCCCGTACTGGTCCTGTACTGGTACCGTACTGGTCCCGTACTGGTCCCGTACTGGTCCCGTACTTGGTCACGTACTGGTCCCGTACTGGTCCCGTACTGATCCCATACTGTTCCCGTACTGGTCCCGGACTTGGTCCCGTACTGGTCCCGTACTGGTCCCGTACTCGGTCCCGTACTCGGTCCCGTACTCGTTCCCGTACTGGTCCCGTACTCCGTCTCGTACTCTGTCCCGTACTCCTTCTCGTACTCTGTCCCGTATTGGTCCCGTACTGGTACCGTATTGGTCCAGTACTTTTCCCGTACTGGTCCCGTACTCGGTCCCGTACTGGTCCCGTACTGATCCTGTACTGGTCCCGTACTGGTCCCGTACTGGTCCCGTACTGGTCCCGTACTGGTCCCGTACTGGTCCCGTACTGGTCCCGTACTGGTCCCGTACTGGTCCCGTACTGATACTGTACAGGTCCCGTACTCGGTCCCGTACTCGTTTCCGTACTGGTCCCGTACTCCGTATCGTACTCTGTCCCGTATTGGTCCCGTACTGGTCCCGTACTGGTACCGTATTGGTCCCGTACTTTTCCCGTACTGGTCTCGTACTCGGTCCCGTACTGGTCCCGTACTGATCCTGTACTGGACCCGTACTGGTCCCGTACTGATCCTGTACTGGTCCCGTACTGGTCCCGTACTGATCCCGTAGTGGTACCGTATTGGTTCCGTACTGGTCCCATACTGGTCCCGTACTGGTCCCGTATTGGTCCCGTACTGGTCCCGTACTGGTCCCGTACTGGTCCCGGACTTGGTCCCGTACTGGTCCCGTACTCGGTCCCGTACTCGGTCCCGTACTCGGTCCCGTACTCGGTCCCGTACTGGTCCCGTACTCGGTCCCTACTGGTCCCGTACTCGGTCCCGTTCTCGGTCCCGTACTCGGTCCCGTACTCCGTCTCGTACTCTGTCCCGTACTGCGTCTCGTACTATGTCCCGTAGTCCGTCTCGTACTCTGTCCCGTATTGGTCCCGTACTGGTCCCGTACTGGTACCGTATTGGTCAAGTACTTTTCCCGTACTGGTCTCGTACTCGGTCCCGTACTGGTCCCGTACTGATCCTGTACTGGTCCCGTACTGGTCCCGTACTGATCCCGTAGTGGTACCGTATTTGTCCCATACTGTTCCCGCACTCGGTAACGTACTGGTCCCGTACTGATCCTGTACTGGTCCCGTACTGATCCTGTACTGGTCCCGTACTGGTCCCGTACTGGTCCCGTACTTGGTCACGTACTGGTCCCGTACTGGTCCCGTACTGGAACCGTACCGGTCCCGTACTGATCCCGTACTGTTCCCGTACTGGTCCCGGACTTGGTCCCGTACTGGTCCCGTACTGGTACCGTATTGGTCAAGTACTTTTCCCGTACTGGTCTCGTACTCGGTCCCGTACTGGTCCCGTACTGATCCTGTACTGGTCCCGTACTGGTCCCGTACTGATCCCGTAGTGGTACCGTATTTGTCCCATACTGGTCCCGCACTCGGTAACGTACTGGTCCCGTACTGATCCTGTACTGGTCCCGTACTGATCCTGTACTGGTCCCGTACTGGTCCCGTACTGGTCCCGTACTTGGTCACGTACTGGTCCCGTACTAGTCCCGTACTCGGTCCCGTACTCGTTCCCGTACTGGTCCCGTACTCCGTCTCGTACTCTGTCCCGTACTCCGTCTCGTACTCTGTCCCGTATTGGTCCCGTACTGGTACCGTATTGGTCCCGTACTTTTCCCGTACTGGTCCCGTACTCGGTCCCGTACTGGTCCCGTACTGATCCTGTACTGGTCCCTTACTGGTCCCGTACTGGTCCCGTACTGGTCCCGTACTGGTCCCGTACTGGTCCCGTACTGGTCTCGTACTCGGTCCCGTCTACTGGTCCCGTACTCGGTCCCGTACTCGGTCCAGTCCTCCGTCTCGTACTCTGTCCCGTACTGCGTCTCGTACTATGTCCCGTAGTCCGTCTCGTACTCTGTCCCGTATTGGTCCCGTACTGGTCCCGTACTGGTACCGTATTGGTCAAGTACTTTTCCCGTGCTGGTCTCGTACTCGGTCCCGTACTGGTCCCGTACTGATCCTGTACTGATCCCGTAGTGGTACCGTATTTGTCCCATACTGGTCCCGCACTCGGTAACGTACTGGTCCCGTACTAATCCTGTACTGGTCCCGTACTGATCCTGTACTGGTCCCGTACTGGTCCCGTACTTGGTCACGTACTGGTCCCGTACTAGTCCCGTACTCGGTCCCGTACTCGGTCCCGTACTCGGTCCCGTACTGGTCCCGTACTGGTCCCGTACTGGTCCAGTACTGGTCCCGGACATGGTCCTGTACTAGACCAGTACTCGGTCCCGTACTCGGTCCCGTACTCGGTCCCGTAATCGGTCCCGTACTGGTCCCGTACTCGGTCCTGTACTCGGTCCCGTATTGGCCCCGTACTGGTCCCGTACTGGTCCCGTACTGGTCCCGTACTGATCCCGTACTCGGTCCCGTACTCGGTCCCGTACTCGTTCCCGTACTGGTCCCGTGCTGGTCCTGTACAGGTCCCGTACTCGGTCCCGTACTGGTTGTAGCATATTGGACTAATCTACCCTAAAAATACCATAAATGATTGGGTATAAAATAGCGTCAATACATTGTGACACTTTGTCATAATAAATATAAATATACTAATATACAAAAAGACCACCAAAAACTACGTAAGCACTCCAGCGCCCCAGTAATACGATCTAACGCTTATACATAAGCCGATCGCGGAGCGTGGGAATGCTGAGCATGCACTTTGCAGCTAAAGTGGTCAATGCCTTCTGCATACATATGTATATGTATAAATGTAAGTAAGAATACATAGATATAAGCAATGTATGTGCGGGTTAGCTGAACCCAACTTCAGCACACTTTGATTATTCAAATAAAGAACCTCGAACAGAGCAGAGGTTAAGCTCTTCTTTCAATAGCAAGCTTTAAAATAGCACCTTTCATATGGCGACCGTGACAGGACCATTGCAGAACGCACACGAAGTGTTTAAAGTATTGTGCTAATAATTAAAGTCGACTGATCTTAGTGCAACTATAAATTAAATAAATTAATAAGTTCAAATAACATTATAAAACATAATAATTGATGGCGGAAGATCCACAATTCTCAAACGCACAGCCCACGACACAAAGGGACTTGCCAACGTTGGAAGAAGCTCTGCAGCAAAATCCTGCAGATGGACCACGCCCACTCACAATAGCTGAGTACCGGGCAAGGCAGAAAAGGAAGGAACCAAAGAAGCACAAACGCTCCGGAAAAAGGGTAAAGCTACTTAAACAACGCCGACTGGTTAAGGAAATGACCCAGTTGGCCAGAGACGAGGCATCCCGACAACGCTACAAAGAGCGTCTTGGGGACATCGAAAGCAAGATTTCGCAAGGTGCGAAACAACGCAAACGGGCTGCATAAATAAATGCCAATGCCCCAATTTGCCTTAATTTTAATTTCTAAACCCAAGCCGATGCGGGAAACCGCTGCTTGAAAAACACTAATATCTGTTAGGCTTTTTACTAACAATGCGGTTGGACAATTTTTTTTTATATTGTAAACAAATATGTGAGCCAACCACATTTATTAACAACTAATAATTCCACGTCTCCACTACTGAGTATATATATATATTCAGCTGCAAAAAATTTTTTTTTAATGACAGAATATAACAATTCTTATCTTCATTAGACGTAAACATTTTTTTTATTTTTGATTTTCTAGAAGAATAAATTAATATCATAATAATGAGAAAAAACTCATAAATAGAAAAAAAAACGTTTCATTAAAAACGTTTGAAAATAAACAAAAAAAAATGGGATGGTTTAGCGATTCTAGTGAGGCAAAGGACAATACTGCCAACGTAGTTAATAACGTAAAAATTATAGATCACACAGACGATATAAATGCGTTGTGGATCTTATTGCTGATCATTACAATAGTACTACTTCTACAATTTCTGCTTACAATTTATGTTAAGCATAACAAGATCATCAAAAGACGTTATATAAATAGGGCAAATCGTTTAGACCAGACTTAAAAAAAAAAAAAATAATATGGATTGGAAGAAAGCTTAATAAAAACTTTTTTTTACGACAAGAATGGAATGGAGCAAAATAGCGATACGAATAGACGAATTTCGCTTCAGGTTCGTTAAGTCTTATAAATGTATCAATAGAGACGCAGTAATAAAATCCGAAACTTTGAAAAATCATATAGAGATATTAGTAGGAGAATATAATAATATAGTTACATTAGTAAATAAATATGCAAATAGGCTCACATCTGAACATAATAACAAATGTTTGAGGGTTATAAAATCCCTAAACACAAGATTAAATAACATCAGAAAAAGAAGGCATATTCTGATAGATGTACCAGAAAGTCTAAGTCAATTGGTTGAATTCAACACAGACCAGTTCAAAGAACTAGACGAATCTGTTCAATCAAGCGGCGCTGAGTCCGATAGTGACATTGAAACGCTAGAAGGAAGCGACCGAATTGAATTTAAATCTGAACCAATAAAAATTTCTGAGATGGCACAGACATTGATTGAATTTATCAGGCTAGCCACATCTCTGATACCAGAGTTTGTTGGTAAACCAGAAAATCTACAAAATTTTTGGATGCTCTAGGTCTACTAGATAGCTTAAAGAGCACACATGAAACGACAGCAATAAGCCTAATAAAAACTAAACTTAAAGGCCATGTAAGAAACCTTATAAGTAATGAGCAGACGATTGCTGCAATCATTACCCAACTGTCAAGTGCAGTAAAAGGAGAATCGGTAGAAGTGATATCTGCCAAGCTTCTGAATCTACAACAGAGAAATAAAACGGCTAACCAATACACCCAAGAGGTGGAGAAACTGACAAAGGCCCTTGAAGGTGCCTATATCAGTGAAGGTCTCAGCCAGTCCTTAGCAAATAAATACAGCACTACAACAGCTGTAAAAGCAATGACACAGAATTGCTCCATTGATAAGGTAAAACTTATCATGCAAGCAGGCACATTCACAAACATGAATGACGCCATCTCCAAATTTGTAAACAGTTGCACAGAGATAACAGGTCAAAGTAACACTGTACTCTATTATCGACGAGGTGCAAATAATTATAATAGAGGCGCCCGGAGTTATAATCGTGGAAGAAATAACTACCACAACAATTACAACCGAGGCAGCAATAACAACAATAATAATAACTATAATAACCGTGGAGGTAGGCGAGGCCAAAACCAAGGGAGAGGCCGCGGAAACTACAACCATGGTAATAATAATAATAGCAGTGTGAGAATACGTCGGAAAACTAACAGAACCCTTTAGGAAACAACCAATAAATGTAAAAGTTCATTCCATCAATTATAGTCTTTGTTTAGTTGTGATGCCTCACTGCTTTGGCATCATAGTAATGGGGTTCGCAAATACAAATCATATACGCACGATTTATCTTCAGTTTATTTCTCCAGTTAAATTCCCTTTTTTTTGTACACATGAAATCTACGTCTTATCGCTATGACCGCAAAATTACAAGTTCCCTTTAGAAAGAATACAGTTGAGTTCAATTAGCATCGACACATAGAATGTTAATCCGCTGTTATGACAGCTGTAGCACCGGGTGACTCCGCTCATAATCCGTACATGCCGCCCGCCAATGCGTCGTCCAGCATGAAGGCTCCTTGTTATTCTTGATCCGTGTGTTGATCATAATTATGTTGAAATAGGAAGTGGACAAAGCTTTGTGATTGACCTCTTTTGAATGCCAGATTTCGTCTTTAATGTAACCACTCTGACTAGCGAGTCCGACCCAGGGTGCAGTTCGACGACTCGGCCTGTAGTCCATTTAGCTGGTGGTAAATTATCATCCTTTATAATGACTAAGTCGTTGATGTTAAGATTCTCTTTGATTTGGCACCACTTAGGACGAGTTTGCAAGTGTGACAACCAATCACGAGACCATTGGGACCAGAATTGTCGCGTCATGTGTTGTTGTGCAAGAAATAGTTCACGCAAAGGCTTATTATTCGGCCGACCTTGTGGCGGTGCCAGTAGTGCGTCACCCATTAAGAAATGTGCTGGAGTTAGCACTTCTAAATCGTCAGGGTCGGCGGTTAGCGGGCAAAGTGGACGTGAGTTCAAACATGCTTCAATCCTGATCAAAACTATAGTAAGCTCCTCATACGTCTGCTTGTGGCTGCCGACGATCCGTTTAAGATGATGCTTCATTGCTTTCACGTTTGCCTCCCAGATGCCACCAAAATTGGGAGAAAATGGAGGTGTGAAATGCCACCTTGTCCCATGTTGGCATGTCGATTCATTTAGGGCTGCTTTGCAAGTGATGGGTTGGTTAAGCGATGTACTCGAGCCAACAAAATTTGTGCCGTTATCACTATACATATGTTGAACTTGTCCTCGACGTCCGGTGAATCGCGTAAATGCTTGCAGAAAGTGCTCTGTTGAAAGTCCAGTGACGGCTTCCAAGTGGACTGCCTTGGTTGCTAAGCATATAAAAATGGCTACATAGCCTTTGTAGGTAGTAGATCCTCGTACACGCGCGGCTTGAAGTTCAATCGCACCGGTGTAGTCAACTCCTGTTGTAATGAACGGACGAGTTGGGGGGTTGACTCGATGTAATGGCAAGTCACCCATTAATTGCTTCGCTACGACTGGAGCTACCTTAAAACATGTGACGCATTTCCGGATGATTCGCCTGACTGCTTGTCTGCCTCTGGGAATCCAGAATTTGTATCGTATGTGAGCCAGTGTTAATTGAGCGCCGCCATGTAGAGTGAGCTGATGAGAGTGTTGAATTACCAAATCTGTAAATAGGTGACAATGAGGTAATATAATTGGATGTCTTCGAGAAAAAGAGAGATTTGAATGCTTGAGACGGCCACGAATCCTCAAGATATTGTTGTCAAGAAACGGTGTAAGATTTGAAAGTGTGCTACGGGGTGGTAACGGCTTGTTCCTTTTAAGCGCTTGGATGTCGGCGTGAAATGTATCGGATTGTGCAAGGCGAGCTATGCAGCACAGGGCCTCATCCAGTTCGTCAGGAGAGAGTGATCCGTGACTTCGTTGTGCTCGAGCATGAGCATTGCGGCAGAATCGTAACATGTATGCCGTGACACGTAGCAGTTTTGTATAAGACGAGAATCGGTCATTAATAGAATCCTTTGTGTCTGACAAGGTAGTGTAGGCTCTAATTTTTATGGATTTGGCCTCCAGATCCCGTTCTTCTGGATTGAGCAATTGTGATTGCGTGTTTGGCCAAATATTGTGGGGTTTGCATAGCCAGGATGGGCCATGCCACCAAATATCAGGTATTTGGCTGGGTGGTAAGCCTCTGGTTGCGCAATCTGCTGGGTTTTCCGACGTGTCTATGTGGTGCCACTGAGACGCTGAGGTGTGGTCGAGAATGTAAGACACCCGGTTGGCTACAAACGTTTTCCACCTAGTAATGTCTCCTTTAATCCAGTGCAGAACAATGGTAGCATCGGTCCAGTAAAGGGTAGATATGTGTGCATTGGTCCATCGGTTATTGTCCAGCACCCATTTGGTGAGTTTGGTAGCTAATACTGCACCGCATAGCTCAGTACGCGGTATTGTTAACGGCTTGGTTGGCGAAATTTTTGATTTTGCAACGATGAGAGTTGTATAGAAAGACGCATCATACTGTTGGGTGCGTGCATACACTGCTGCTGCATAAGCACTGGAGGATCCATCGCAAAACGTGTGCAGTTGTATCTCTCTACTAAATTGTGGTATAAATTTGACGCTGCGTGGTATTTTGATCGTGTTAACATTCATTAGTTGCTGTCGAAATTGTTGCCATTTGACGGCAATGGTGTTGGGAACTGGCTCATCCCAATCCAGTGATGTACTCGATCCGTCCTCGCGATATTGCTTCGCTAGTGTAATTTCTTTCAATATAATCTTTGCTGAAATTACAACTGGAGCGATTAATCCAAGAGGATCAAATAAACGTGCTATTGTGATAGGTTCAACAAGTAGTACGGTATTTTGGTAGTTGATGAAATAGACTTGGCTCTGGAGCTCAGAGCTTCTGCTCTGCTTGAAACGGTTTATTCGAATAATCAAAGTGTGCTGAAGTTGGGTTCAGCTAACCCGCACATACATTGCTTATATCTATGTATTCTTACTTACATTTATACATATATGTCGAAGAGTCATCAGGATGCCCTTCTTCCTCTTCACTACTCTCGTTATGGTTCGCGCGACGTTTTCTGGCGCTTGAGCGAGGCATCTGTTATGCGTAACGATCGAAAACTGACTGACTGATCTCTTCTTCACAAAATCAGAATTATGCGTAGTTCTTGACTTTACATGCAATACCAACACAATTATGACAGTTGTTCTAGTCCGCATACACCAATACTTATGCACACCGCATTTTTCTGTATGCTTCTCGCTTTCGTACAGACATCTACTTCCCCCCCGCTCCTACCCGCGACCAGACTACGTTCGGCAGAAACTCTAACGGTTGTCTGCCGCGCATCAGAAAAATAAAAAAGAGGCGTCTGCATGGCGCGTGCCAAGCAAAAACACGAAATTTCGTTTCATTTAAATGATCTGCGACACGGCCTTCCTGACCTATCACACGTCCTCGTGTGCTAACAGTCTCAATAATTAAACAGAATCTATCAAAGGCTAATTTTTTTTTTCAAAATATAAAGTTATTCTTCATTCTTTACTACTTTAAGTCAAACCAATACAAATATTTAAAACATTTCATTTATTACATTTAAGCCATGAGAACCGGACCACCATCAGCTTTCAATCAAACAATCATAATTTTGTCTTCTTCAAACATAAATCGTTAACGTTCTTGATTTTCAATACATTTTTCTACTAGCGCACAGTTTTTCAAACCGGCCAGTCCATCTTTTGTTAGCCTAGCTCACAGCTTACAACTCGACAATCCGGCCAACATACGTGGCACCCAGATGACGCAGTCTATAAGCCGGCCAGTTAACTCACACCACCAACCGTTACCAAATTTAAGCTTAACTGCAACAAAATGGCGAACCACTTAACTCGGGCACCCATGAGGTAGAGAAAGTCGCATTTGGAATAGGTCCGGAGGTTTACAAATTTTTAGTCATTCTCAAGATCACAGCCCTCACTGGCTTGATCACTGGCATCTTCTGTGCCTTCATCTTCAAATACTGTGGTAATCCTCTTCTCAGGCATACATCGCAAAGATTCATGAGAATATTTATAAGTTCGGTTATTATTTAATGCTTTGAGTTTATATCGATCTCCTGGTAATACTTCGGCCACTACAAATGGACCTTTAAACTTAGGATCTAATTTGGTCTGGTGACGCTCTTCATTTTTAAGTAAAACATGGTCTCCTAGCTTGTGTCTTACAATAGTGGCTTTGTTTTTATCGAATCTAGCTTTATCAATTTTGGCATTCTTTTCCATGTTGCGTTTTGATATTTCTCTAACTAAGCCAACATCGACAATATTTTGTTCTTTTACAACAGGTGTAAGCCCAAATGGGCTTGCTTCTCTGCCAATAAGTATCTCTAATGGACTGACTTTAGTAACTCTATTGGGCGTGCTATTAAGGGCCAGCTGAATCTCATATAAAGAATCCTGCCAAGATCCTGGGCCAGTTTCAACCGCAGTCAGCATGGACTTTAGAGTACTCATGACTCGCTCCACTTGGCCATTGTCACGACTAGCACCTGCGGCAATTAAATGTAAATCCATTTTCTGTGCTGAGCAGAAATCACGGAAAGCTGAACTAGCAAAACTACGACCTTGATCAGCAATAAGTCGGGAGGGGACACCGAATAATGATATAACAGACCTCACTGCCTTAATGCAACTATCGGTGTCTAGCTTCGTAGTATGAGAGAGATAGACAAATTTGGTAAATGCGTCTATCATCACAATTATATACTCCTTCTGGTCGCTTTTTCCGCTAAGTTTACCTGTAATATCCACATGAACCGTATGCCACGGGATGTCAATTTTAGGAATGGGATGGAGTTCGGATTGTATTTTGCCAGACGGAGGTTTATCTACAAGTGATACAGTTGTCCACAAATTGGCGAACATACTTAGACATTTTATCGAACCAATAGAACTCGTACATTTTCTCAAGAGTTTTCTCCCACCCGAGATGCATAACTGACTCGTGTACGTTGTTGACAGCGGACCACCTAAACTGCTTTGGGATTATGGGCAGACATCGAGTCTTTCCATTTCTTTGAATTTTTCGGTACAGAGTTCCAGACCGTAGTTCATAAGTCTTGGCCAAATCCTCGGACAATTCATTATTACGCAATTTAGAGATAATGGAAGAAGTTTCTTCGTCTCTTTGCTGTTCAGCCAATAACCAGTTGTCGGATATTTCTGTCAGATTGATATGCCTTTCGACTACGCCTATGGAATTC